>NC_069130.1:25319504-25623891 GCF_026914265.1 Mya arenaria
ACTGTGAATTCGTCTAATTCCGTCATAACAACTGTCGAAGTATTATGTGAGTATTATTGTTTCACGCCTTTGGATAGTATGTTGTATATATAACTGTTAAATACTTAAAACGGACGTGTAATTATACTGTCTTAGATATGTTGGGAGCAACGAGTTTTATGATAATGTTTACAAGTTTTTGCATCAGTTGTGCGAGAGAAATTGTACGCGATTCGAACGATTTAGTTTTTGTTTAATGTTAAAACCTTGTTTGTAAAGTCTATGAACGATTTAAGGCACGCTTAGATAAACTGAGACACGTTATAATGAAACATAAATATGGTATTAGTTATACTTTAAGTTACTACATTAGAACTATATCATGTCGATTCATAACGAGTTAACTCGAATTTGCACAACAGAAAGTTAACGGGATAAAACAATGTACTTTGCTAAAGATAAACCGGCAGGTATTCATAAAGCATAATGATTTTTTAAAAGTGTATAGTCAGGTTAAATGAATAGTATAAGGGTTATTTCAAGTGTGTACTTTTAACAAAAAAATCAATGAACATTAAGTATTCCAGAAATTATTAAGTGTTTGAATTAAATAAATAGTAATAAATAAATTAAAAGTGTTGGAAGTAAGAAAATTAAATAATATGTTATGCGAATACCGACACTACACAACAAGTGATACACAGAAGAACTTATGATATGCAGCTTTGGTAAATATAGTCCGGTATACCCTGAACGAAATCATGGATAAGCAAAGATGTGCCTCCTTGCATTTAGATGATCAGCTGCTCGACAATATGCACATATGCTATAAAAAGTTGAATGTCATCTATTTGGCCGATCCTTATTAGTTGCGATAAATTGCAGAATGAGTTCGATTTTACACGATTGGGCGATATCTCCTCAACATAAGACGTCTATATCGTCGTAAAGAAAGAGGGCACACTCTTGTGTTTGTGTTTAACGTATAAAAATCTACATCAAGATGTTACAAAATATATTGTACCTTTCCGATCAAGTCATAATTGTGAGCTTGTTTGTACAACCATGTAGATCCACCAGATCATCCGAGCTGCCGCGTTGGATCAGCAAATATCACAGCGAGTAGCATAAATGCTATAAGAGGAATGACTATTTCTATGAATTGTTCCTGCGATAGCAATCCTGCGTCCAGCTACTCGTGGTCTATGACTGGGTTTTCTTCGCCAACAACAGGACAGTATCTTGAGGTGCCTGTTCAGAACACGACTACGGTTACATTGACCATTAGCAACACTATGCAGTTTTCAAGCGGAAATACGGAACAAGGGAGGCGGGAAATTTCGTTCGTAGTCAATGTTCTTTGTAAGTAACTTTATATTTGGTTTATTAGCATACAATGCAAAATGGAATTAGGTGCAAGTATTGTTCGGAGGCAATGAAAACAGCGTGCGTCTAAATTGTGCCTGGTTACATTCTAGTTTTAGGTTCATAAGGAGTGAAAATTACTTATTCTTCTTTAAACCCAGGTTTTTAGTAATTATCAAAAAGGATTATTTTTTTTATTAAATAATTAAGTGAGTTTCTCTATACTCTCAACAATTTGAAGAATGTCAACATTATCAGATTTTTCAAGAAGCGTATTGCATCAAAGCCACATAAACTGGGTGTTTAATGTATTCAGAAAAAAATGCAACCAATGTACATTACTACTCAGATAGAGTTTGGTGTAAAATATAAACAAAATGCAAGTTTTGACTTGAGTATTACTATATAAAATTGTTTGAAATTGCAATTCGTTATTGTCGTATTAGTGTTTATCCACAAAAACGTTCAGTAGGGTTGGTGATGCAGGTGCGTATATATTCTTTAATTGTCAGCGTTATCTTCGATTCCCCTTACGACATACTCTTAAAGATGATCAGCTTATTTATAGTTCCTCCTGTGGTACATCCGCTGAAGAACGTAGTTGCACTCGAACGAGGCAATATTACTGTGGCTTGTGAAATAACTACCGGTATTCCAAGCAAGACTGACTTTAAATGGGAGAGAATGTCTGATATGACCCCGGTCTCCATGGAGCAGACACTTGTTATCGCCAACATAGCTCGAACACAGAGTGGTCACTACAGATGTTCAGCCTCCAACGTCATGGAACCTACAGGAAGTGCAGCAACCGTCGGAAACAGTACCAATACAGTCTACATCGATGTGCAATGTAAGTATGAACAATATGTCATCGATATTTTCCTCTCTTTATGAGCAAACCCTTCGGACTGTAGTGCAAGAAAAAGATTTTGGCTCGTTTTTTGAAAATAGTTTTATTAAAAATTAAAACAAAGTAATTTAAAATAAAAGTTGAGAAAAGAGAATAAACTAAAGTAAATTGAAACACATCAATGTCTTGACATTCTAATAAGAAAAAATACATTAATTTATTCAGCTTAAAATTACATCAAAAGTAACATTATTTAAGATGTTCTAACAATCTAATTTTTTAACACATATAAAATAAATTGATACATTGTTGTTTGAAATGAAAATTGTTTTTATCGACACTATCCCACGAACAAAGCTGATTTATATTCATAACATACATACATTTGAGTGTAATATGACTGTGCTGATAGTAAATAAATATGCTTAAATATGTTTCATTGTGTTTATTAACGAAGAATATACCAGTTTGGAAATATTTATTGCAATCAAACAATTGTCCCGGTTTAGAAGCAAAAAGCATATTCGATTCGATATTCAATAGCATTTGATTAAGAATACATTATTTAATTTCATATTAATTGTAAGAAAAAAAAATCTCAATGCGAATTTGTACATAATGATCTTTGTACCATTGTTATTGTATATGATGTATCATTTCGTTGAAATTGCATATAAATAGCAAGAAAAAAACGGTTACGGTCAAAGTTGTTACATTTCTTTTTTGTATTTCAGATGAGGCCAAAGTGACTTCATTTACATTACCAAATGTTGCTCGTGGACAAAACTTTGAAGTAAATGAAAACACAATAATAATATTTTATTGCCAAGCTGAAAGTAATCCGTTGCCAAATATAACGTTGTCTAAACAAAATCAATATTTGAAGACAGCGAGTAACTCAAACGATTTGGAAATCACGATCACCAAAAGTGTATGTGAGGACGAAGGCACGTACCAGTGTATAGCACGAAATACACACAATACTGAAGATGATATCAGATCCTTGAGACTATTTGTTAGATGTAAGTACAATGTTATATTCTTTATCTAATGTACGTCGTTGAATATTAATTTAAATTATCTAATTTATACCAACTACTTCATTTTCACTGCCCGTATTTAGGTATAATCCCATCATTTCTAACAAAGCCATTTTGACGCATGTTTAGTCCGTTTGTGATGTCCGTACGTTTTGTGCCCAACATTGTCCTTCTAGCTCTTATTTTGTGCTTCTAAGCAAGGACTATACTTGCATGTTTGACTTATTGTCTTGTCAATTTTTGTTTTGAATTTTACCATTAAAGTAATTCTGTTTTCCTCGGCGGCATTTTTTTTAGATATTTTCCCAACCCATTTTCAACGAAATGATACATTCTTTCTCTTCTCAGGTGCTCCTCGTGCATCGTCAATGGTCCAAAGAATCCAGAACGTCACAAGCGCTACAGGAGTGCCTGCCGTATTAGTGCTTACGCTAGTAGCCTTTCCACGACCAAGTGTTAAGGACTTTGTGTGGGAAAAGGAAGTTTTAGAATCTGATACGTGGCATGTCGTTTCTAATGACACAAACATCGACATTATTATTTCTTCAGACGGACTTCAAACTAAATTATTCTTCACTTCTGTAGAGAAAGAATATTTCGGGCTTTACCGCGTACACGTGAACAACGAGCTTGGGAATTATACTGAAACGTTTAGACTGCAGTCGCAAGGTAATGCTCGAAGATCGAAGACTTATTACTTTTGGAGTTTTCATATTTTTTACTCAGCTCCGGATCTAGGGAATTTATATTTACATTACAATATTCATTATGATTTTAGAATGACATAGAATCCGCATTTCAAAAGACACATAAGATAATGCTTATTATTTATCTATAACATTATTGACTCTTTTTTTAGTAGTTCAACAACTATTCAAAAACTTTTTATTTAGCTTATCCGTTTTTTGAAGACATATATTGATTTATTGGTATTATTGCTGACCCCGGCTTCGCTGCCTTTGATGTGGAAACCCTTTTACCTTTGCTTTAACTATCGAACAATATAACTAGAAGTAACATCGTAAACGTTTATTTTTAGAGCACCCACATACTCCTTCAAGTCTGCAACACTTTCAAAAAGCCACAGTTGACAAGGTATACATTGAATGGACACCCGAGTTTGATGGAGGTTTGCCTCAAACGTTTCAAGTAGAGTACAGGGATGTTGGATCTTCTGTCTGGAGGAATGAAGCTGTGATCGCTGGACACATTAACCACACCATTGTTGGATTAAGTCCAAATACAAAGTATGAAATAAGAGTATATTCAACAAATGGCATTGGAAGATCAAAATCATCAGATGCAATTACAGTTACCACATCGAAAGGGGCTGGAATGGGTGTGTACTGGGTTCTTTATTATATTCAAAAGTGAGTGCATTGCAGTTTGTAAATGTCAGTTATTCCGCTCATAGCGTTGATACGTTTAAAAACAGAACAGAACAGAACAGAACAGAATTTATTACACGTAAACTATACAGTTTTTTGTGTGTTTCATATACATAATAAATATATTACAATTACAATTATACAGTGTAGTGTGAACTATTAAATAAATATTACAATCAACTTTTTTGAAGGATGAACTGAAATTGTAAATCACAAATCTACCAAACTAAAAAGTATACAGAACAGAACATATTCTATAACACGTAAATTTAACAGTATGTGTGTTATGGTTACATAGAAACATATCAGCATTACAACTAAACTAAGCTTATATAAAAATAGTTGTCTTTATGGACGATATTTGAGCAAAAAAAAAATTGCTGAAGAGTTCCAACCTTTTGGTATCTTATTTTTAACACTCCTTATGATTTGCCACACTTGATTTCGTCATAGAGTTTTACACAAAAAGTGTTGAGGTACTGTTTGCAAAGCGCTATGCTCCACCCACTTATTGGTAGTTTATCTTAGGTGAAATACAGAAAGCAAATAGTGTTGGTGGAACGGGAAGTATGTCCCAAATATTCTTAAATGTATTTACTCTTCTTCTTAATCTTGTTCAGTCTTCTTGTATTTCTGATGTTCAAAGTTAGCTTCAGCTACTCCGAGTATTATACATGAGAGTGACCGAGTGATTTTAAGACTTTCCCAAACATTTTTTGGTAACCAGTGAAGTCTATGAATGGTCTGAATAAGTCATGTGTCTTTGGTGTAGGCAGATCTGGCATTTGGTTTTAGTTTCCTTGGTCAGTTTCGCGACTGCCACCACATGTGTTAAAATGTGAACCATTGTCTTGATAAAGGAGCATTTCTCGTTTGACACATTTAATACGCACTTTTGCGAGTTATCCGATCTTATTTATCTTTATTTGACATCAGCAATTAAAACGTCTGCAAACAAAGTGAACTTGGGCATTATAACGCAAAATTATAAGTCAGATAACTTTAGTAATGCTGAAGCCTATACACTCAGTTGATAACATTGCATGTAAACGCACGTAATGGATAGGTCTTTTACACTTATAAAGCGAATAAACAATGCCCAACATGTTCACTATTAAGTATAATTTGGGGTAGTATAAGTCTACTTTAGAAGTTATAATAACCTTATTTCTTTTCCAGAAGACATAACTCCAAATAATGCTGCTGTTATTGGTGGTGTAGTTGGTGGAAGTCTCGGGATAGTCGTGGCTGTACTCGTCTTAGTGTGCATACTGAGACGAAAGTACACATTGAAGTGTTCCTTTACCATGTCTCTGTCGAAGAAAGAAGGTACAAAATGTGTAACGCAGTATGTCTAATTTAGATCCCGTATCATATATTAAAGTGACACTCTTATTCAAAATCAATGCATACACACGTATAACAAACACAGGTTTTGAGTGATAAATCTTAAACAGACAGGCAGACAGACAGACAGACAGACAGACAGACAGACAGACAGACATAAATGTTTATTGTCGTAAACATGTTATGTAACAGTTTCTTGACAAAATATAGAAAATATAAACACACATATAAATATTCAGTATGGTCAAAACAATTCATGGCCTAAATACAAAGAAAGAGAATACTAGAAGTGAGTTAAATTAAAGAACATTTTTTTTTAATAATAATGAGGTATCAAAAAAAGGGAAACACGATACTTATCAAAATCAAACTGTGGGGTCTATATTAAATACAGTAATGAAGTATTATGGGAGGCTATTTACAAATGTCATAATACTTGAAAGATCTAAACGGTGTTATTTATTAAGGAATTTCTTAACATAAATGCTTGATTTATAAATTTACTTAAGCTACTTAGTATGCTTACGTTGTTTGATAACATTAGTTCGATAAACTTGTACATACTTGGGTTTCTAATATAATATCTGTTAATCATTTTTTTTCTGAAGTCATTATATACAGGACATATGATGATGAAATGATATTCATCCTCTAAATCATTAGAGTTACAAACAGTACAATAACCTTGGGCTCTATCTATTCTATTTCGGCCATATCGGCCGGTTTCTATATGCAGTTTATGAGCATGTATGCAGTATGCAGTAAACTACTAACAAAATAATGCATTTATGGAAAATATTGATAACCGATAAGATTGTAACCGTGTATTCAATAGCTGCAAACGCAAAAATTAAATGATGGTGAATGGTAAAAGATTTACTTTGATTTACTATCGTATCATTAGGTAGAAATACCGTGTTAACTGCAGATTTCTTTCAAATTAAACTCGGTATTCTTTATAAAAAATCTTATCTGTGACATTTGTTCATCCTTTATGGTTTATTTAAACAAATGTTTTAACAATCCCATCAAATGTATGAACCCATCAAATGTATGAATTGTGGTAAATCTTATTTGGGTGTACTAGTGCACCTTTAAACTAGCCACTGCAATTACAATACGCAACACGTTTTACCTATTTCAAACTAAAAGGGTTATAGGGTTATCTTCTGAAAAGATTTTCGTGGGTTTCAAACTTATTCTTACTTGTGGATACTTACTATGTGTTTTACAATCATTCTAAAACATAAAATTTATTACAGCCCAAATTAAACAATTAATTTAAAATGGCTAAAGATGGTCTCCTTCCCTCTGTATAATTAAACCACCAGCAAATCCACATACTTTTTAATCCGAAAGGCATTTAATATGCCATTTTCAAAAGCATGTTGTCAATAAGAGGTTTCATGGTAGTCTTTGTTTTGAATAACTCAGCCTTGAGAAATCTTACACTAATTGATAAACAATGCAATAATACAGTGGCAAACACAGTAACCCAACGTAAAATAAGGAACATGGCTTAAGCCTAACACGCACTTAACGTAGGAAAGCACATTGTAATAAAGCTACTTATACACTTATCCTTACTTAGTTTAAAAGCTCTTTCCCTTCATGTTAGAATAAAAAATGATTTACTATGTTGCACAATTTAAAGCATTACAATGTTATATGTATGTCTATCGTTTTTATATAGCGATATCTCAAAGTCAGATTTGAGGGTGTCACCCAACCCTACTTGTAACGCCGGATTCCTGCTCATTTTGGGCATTTTTTCGGGTGCCGATTTTAGGTTACACGGATTCCATTTGAAAATGAACAAACGCAAATTATAGTAATAAAAATGACTTTAATTTTTACATTTATTGTCATTATTTTTTAAGAAATCGTTCACAAAAATCTCGGTGGGTTCCGGCCCCAAAATAATCTGTATTCCAGATTTCAGGGTAGGGAAGACTCCCCCCGGTTACCTGTCTAAGGAGTCTCTTGTTTATAGATAACTAATGCATCTCAAAATAATTGGTTAATGACTTTTTTTTCAGATGTATATTCAGATCAAGATAGGTAAGTTTATATATATATATAGATGTGAAGACAACATGTACCACTATTTGGCAGTATTTCCACTTAGTGAATCGTTGTCCGTTTGCATAAGCATTAGTAACTGGAGGACGGACGGTGCGCGCCGCCCATTAAATTGTCCGCGATTTACCTTTCAGGAGCCTTTCTTCAATACTTCAATACCAGACTGGGCATTGTGTTTTTAGCAGATATCTATATCAGTTCACGTTAACCAACATTGTCGCCCAGGTCACAGAGTTAAGGATATTGAATAACTTAAATAAATGTTGTCCGCGCGGAAGCAGGGTGAACATTCATCAAGTATATCAAAACATGGAAACCATGTTTATTGGCAATACATCTTGGCCGAATAAAATAACCAGCTATGCCTACTCAATCATTTCCGAAATTTAGACCTGGAATTGCTTAAATTACACATGCTTTATATTGTTCGAGCTATAACTCGATGTACTTTTTTCCCGATCACCAATCAATACACTATGTGTATGTGTATGAATCGAAGATCTTGCCAAGGTTTGATAACCAGCCATCTTGCTAAAGTGTCTTCAGAGTAATGACCATTTAATTGCTTAGACTCCACAAACTATATATACTGTCGGCTCTCACACTTTTTCCAAACTTGTTCACCATGTGCAAAGTATCTCGGACATGCTGAAAGTCCAAGAAACTTCAGAGTTATGGTCCTTGAATAGAAGAAAAATTAGAAATTGACTTTCAGCTCAAAAGTTTGCAAACGGTTGACTATCTAGCTAGAAATCCCAATTAAACCAGCGTAATGTCCCATAAGTAGACCAAAATTATAGGAATTGACCAATCATCACTAAGGTTTGTCACCATGATTATAGCAAACACATATCAAACAAGTTCGATAACTAGCTGGAAATTCTCAGTCACTTATGTGTTATGGTTTCTGAACTGAACAGTGTGATATATATACAGGTAAAATCACAATTATTGCAGAGTTATTACTCAGGAATTGGTAAACAATATATCATCATCTTAGTGCAAGAACTCAACATCTGCTTCTATTTCTATATGCAGTTATTGAGTTATTGCTCTAAGGTGACGATATGTGCAGGGTCCGATGTCTAATGTTTGACTAATGTACACCACACTCGGTGTTTTAGAACAAAGCCAGTATTATTTTGCGACAGTTGGCACTCTTGATCTACAGAACATGTTTCCAAAGATTTGTAATTGATATGTATCATACTGTTAAAATTCGAAAAAAATCAAAGTCTGTACATGGAACAGCGATTACCATTTATTGTTGGTCTTTATAATAAAAGTTCGTAAACCAGTATGTAATCTGTCAACATCAAATCGTTTAATGTTAAAATAACACGTTACTATATTAATCTAATCAAGACGTGCGAAACTATTACAAATATTTGTTTCAGCAATGGTGTTGACAACCCGGGAAATAACGCCGCCGTAGAGTATGAAGTTGTATCATCGACAAAAGAGACGTCCGTCTACGATGCGTTAAGTAAGTTAATGCTTCCGTGTAAAGTATGGGCAAATGTTCATTTGTTTTTTTTTTATATTTATTCTCCAAGCGTTAAAGTTTTTTCTGGTTGCCCTAATTTGTTAAATATCAGCAGGGCAGAGCCGCAATATCAATTCTCAATATAAAGTAAACAGGATTGATAAAAGAATATGTAATTTAAAATGAGTTCCTACGGAACTACCATAATTTGGTTGTCTTTATACACATGTATCGATGAAAAGGTGAATTTATTAGTCTCTTTCTATTAAAAAGACGTGCTTTGGGATGGCACTTAGGGTCATTGTGGTCAAAAGGGAGGTCAATATAGAAAAATCTTGTCCACTCAATAACTTGTGTAAGGCAAGTATATTGATTAATCTTTAGAGTTCATGGAAAGTTATTGAAGTCAAGGTTACCTTTACTAAGTATTGTTAAAAGGAGCCCGCCCATTTAATAACCTGAGTTGGTAGTGAGGTATTGTAAAGAAAGTTAGAAAGTGTCCTTAATGATGTCGAGTTTCTTATTGATTTGCGAAGGCTTACACCTTCATAGTTTTAACTAAATTAGATTAATGGTTAATTCGAATATGGACAGGAACATTAAAACTTATATTGATGCTTATTTTGTTATTGGTTTCAGGTGTTGAAAACGATAGGTAAGAAATAAAAACAAAACAATACAAGACTATAAAAATGAAAAAATAAATAGAATAAGAGTTATATCACTAAAAAGAAGTTTATTTATTTATAATTATTAAAATCTTAAAAAAACAATCATATTTATTAATCATACCGAAGTTAATTGTCATGTAACTTACGTTTTGAAAATCCTTTCAGACCCGAGAATCCGCATGTGTACATGCCGTTGGAGGAGTCCAATCCAAAGTCACATGCTTATTACGGGAATGTTAAGAGAGGTACGAATGATCTAAAATACTAGTTGAATTATCAATATAATATCAAGTCATACGTTTATTTCTAACTTTGTACTTAAAGTGTTTATATATTAAAACATTACATTATCTTATCAATACTTACTTTGCTGTTTGTAAGCTTTACACAACAAATCTACTCAACTACCTATAACATTATAGCAACAATTATTTAAGTTTGATAACATCGTGACCCAAACATTCGTTCTGTTTTCTAAATCTTGATAATTTGTTTTCGTTTGCAGGGGATCCCGTTTACAAAAGTACCGTGCAAAAAGACTCAGTGCAGACAGTGCTTTAAATGTTTAAACAAAACCCCGAGTTCGTAGGAAATATTTAATTATTCAGTCAGCATCATCTGTAAGGTATCTCGGCGCAACAAGAGTATGACAACCTCTGCTATTATGAAAACGCTAAAATAGAATCGATCTACAGAAAAAGCATGCATTTGTCAAGTCATACCACGAACCTACTTTCAACAGCGCGTCAACAGTGCCACTACGAGTATGCCTTCTCATTTTGGTAACTTAGTTTGACCAATAAATTAAAAGATAAACTTCAAATAACGAAGAATAAATTTACTGGTATTAGATATGTCTTTTATCTAAAACCCAAAGCTCATATTGATAATGACCTAATTGCTCTTTTCATTTTCTGTTCAAGGGTTCATGTTTTTGTTGTGTCTTAGTTCTAACATTATTTGGATAAGATCTTTACCAATATTTGTATTTGAAGCAGAAAATTGTATTTTTTTATCAAATAACATGAGATGTAAACATGTTTAACAGTCTGCACTATTGTGACCAAAATGGAAATAAGACGTTGAGGCTTTTTTGTGTTATTCTCCGTTAATGTGTGTTTGTGTGTGTGTGTGTGTGTGTGTGCGTGTGTGTGCGTGCGTGTGTGTGTGTGTGTGTGATATGGTCCATTTTTGATATGATCTTCTGATATATCCGTTATACAAATTGATAATATTTTAAATTGAGATACCATGTGTTGCATATTTGTTATGTTATGCTTATTCATAGCTATGAAATTCTTTACCATGTTAGTAGATATGCTCTATCTACCGAGGTTAATTAAAGTATACATTTGTTGTAACTTGTTTTAATTTAAAAGATATTTCTGCTAAACAATGTTTAAATTGTGATGCATGAAATGAAAAAAAATCTTAACAGTAATAGGACGGTTATTACCTAAAATGACCCTTGAAATACTCAGCCTTAAAATATGTTAATACGTAAACCTCTTCCTAGTTGATATATTCGTTTTAAAATTAAATTAGAATTAAACTATTGTAAGGAAAAGGGATGTTCTGTCAATACATGTATAGTATGCGGTATATTTTGTATGCTATTGCAATACACTAGTGCCTATATGAGCTGATATATAATTTGGGCAGATTTGTTTAGAAGAGAAATATGAAAAGTATTCAATTATATTTTCTGCATATTTCCGAAATTCTTCATTTGCAATATTTGCTTCATTAATACGATGAGAAAGTGCGCCGAAAATACAGTGATACAAATTGTAACTAAAAGGCTTGCTTTTCATTAAAAGAAATGGTAAAACAAATCGTTGATTTCAACAATTATATTAGTTGGATGTAATATAAAATCATTTGTATTGTTTTCTTTAAAATAATATGACGATTTGTTTCTTCTATGTACTAGTTAGAACATATTCTGTACTATCTTTATGATTAAGAAGGACAAAGCGAAATATTTTAACACCGAGTTAATTTGGGGTACATAGCCGATATCTTTGGCAGTAAGTATAGGTTATGATGCACTGTTGCCCTTTAGATATGCCTGTATATTCAATCTCCATTGCTACTTGAAAAACAATATGTTATAGCAAGCACATAACAGCATTACGGCAAGAAAACAAGAACACCATTCAATATATCATGAATTTAATTCGAACAAACAGTGACTTAGTACAACACTGATTTATGAACATCATGGGCCAAAGCAATGCTGCATCACTCGTCAATAGAGTATGGATATATAACTGCACCCAGTTTTGACTACGTTGAACAAAAAAAAACAAGAATTGAAGTTGATAATAAATTTAACACGAGATTTTAAATTTACAGTTAATGTTTGACTTACATATTTACTAGTATAACAGTGTTACAATTGAAAATATAAACAAATTGAATTAAAAACAGTATAAAATTGATATGGTTATAACGGCTCTTGTCGAGAGTCGAACTCACAACTTCTCTGTGCCTCAATTACTGATCTAACATATGCAATTAAATTATAAGGGCCATTTCTTACACAATTTAGCATTGACTTTGAATTAATTTAAAATAAATTATTTAAAAGCCATCTTAACGATAAAAAAATAATATTATTACAACTGTTCATTGATATCTTTTAAACTATTGAACGTAACATATATATAAATCTAGTAGTGTCTTTATATATCATTTACGCATGCCTTACAATATAAATCTTTGATATTCTGCAAAAAAGCAGCAATTCAAATTCAATTGTATGATCGCCCAGAAAGTTACACCAATCAGCATGATAATGACATTGACAAAGAAAATCTACTAGGAATGTGTGAAGCCTCTTTCGGTTACCCCATTTCTGTGGTGAATGAAAACATCCCACTTAAACCAAAAATGAATTATCTCTTTTCCCGTGCAGTTTTTTTAACATACAACACTCTCATATCAAGATAATTTTTCTCCATTTACCATGTGGTGACTGTTTACACACTCGTCACACTAATAGTTCGTGGACCGTGACTTGGGACGTGCGGGATAATTGTTTTGAGATTAGATACTTGTTTGTTGGTTGCTCCATATTTTTGTACTTCAAAAATGTGTCTAGTTCGAATTGATAATACACAATCAAAATGGAACATATTTTACTATAACCGTATTGAGTATTTTTTAACAGTTTCTAAATTTATTGTTTTGGCGTATTTAAACACTGCATGTATATGGTGCAGATATCAATCGGGGAAAACAGTTGTACCCTTATCTTAAAAAGGTGAGCTTATTTGAAAGGCAATATTTCTTGAGTTTATAAAAAAGAAAAAGGATAAATATAATACTAGGTTAGTGTCGTGGATGGAATTATTTTATAGGCAAGGCAGAAGAGTTTATCCGATGAGCTGAAGGTGAGCCCGCTAAATTCCGTAGCCGAGCCACTAACCTAGTACTCTTTACTTATATCCAACTTGCTGAGATCATTTAAATGGACATGATATTGGCCTTTACTTAACACATTCAGCAATAATAGTTGCGTTTTTAGTAGCCTCGTTCGCTCTGTCGTAAGGCCGTTTGAATTTATCCTGACTCCTTTTGAAATTCACAGAAATAAACTGAATAAAAATTAAGATACATTGGTCATTATAAATTGAAACTAGAAACCCAGTTGGTCATTGTTAAATAGTAAAAAAAATAAAGAGGTATCGACTGATCTCTTTATATCTCTGATGGTTGTTTTATGTGTAATACGGTCTGGCTTTGTTTGCCTTCCTTGCGTTGAGACCTACTTAACAAAAACGTTATTTAGGGTCGCGCTGAAGTGTTGACCAAATAGCTGACGATATAGAAAAAGAGGGATGCTGCTGAACAATTGTTGACCATATAGATAAAGAAGGGATTTTTACGAGTAAAATGAAAGTAATATGAAGAGTTGTGATATTCCTATCCAAAAGCTGAATTCAAAGTTAAACAATCTCCATTTTTTGTCGAACATTCAAAGCATGCGGACAAAAGTTAATCCGTTGGTTAACCACGACCGACAATCTTTTTTATTAGTACTTTTAGTTTTAAATTTATCCAAACTGAATTACTTAATTGATCGATATCAACAACCACGAAACAGTAACTTATAAATAGTAAGTAAAACAGATATAAGTTAATGTATTCGGTCCTGAAAAGAATTACTTACACAAAGGTTCAAACAATATCTTTATTAATTTAATTTTACAATATCAAGATTGATTGCCATGCCACATTATCATCATTATGTTAAAGGAACGTTAAAATTGTGATGCTCGAGTTGCTAAGCTAAAACATCGTTGAAAAGCGCATCCCGACAATATGGACTATTATCATTTTATTGATTTTTTAGTGGCGGGGCTTGGGTTGTAATATATGAATCAAGACAAGACATTGTCAATCGTATGTATTTGTTCGACTTCAACAATATAATATATTCGTATTGTAATACACCAACTCCGTCCGTCTAATCCGTCCTTCACGCTTTTGTGTTTCGTCCATAACTGTGTCAATCACTGTGGAATTTCAAAACCTCCAAAAGGATCAAAGTCGATTATCTTAAATGTGTATACACTTCTTAAATAGCAACAAGATTTTTTTAAATTCACTCACTTTTATGTACATTTAAACAACTTACTTAGGTTGAATAACACAAACATATGGCTAAATAACGAAAATATGACACCCTGGTAAATCAAATTTACGATTAAGATCGTTCCAGGTTAAATGTTCTTTCAGCATTCGCACCATCAAAACGGTCAAAACCGTTAGTGAAGGTCTTTAGCGTTGGTTGGTAGTATGGGCGGTGAACCAATGCTATGCCATTGGCCCTTGAAGTGGTAAGCGTTTTCCAAATAAGGATAAAATATTAACAAAGACTAAGATTATCGGGAATAACTTGGAAGGCGCTGTATATCGGGGCCCTCAGTTATATAACATTTGGCATCTTTCTCTTGACTGACCATCATAAGCGTACAACACCTGCCAGAACCTTTCCAGGACTTGCATGAAAATAAAAAAAGAAAAGAATAATATGAAACTTGGCAAAATCGTGTTATACAGTATATATCAGTTTGTTTTAAAAACTAATTTTCCAGTTATATTGTCTAAAATATTTCGTGGTAGTTTTATTATCGTGCTTATTTACCACCCAAAACACATATCAGGTTTGTTCCCGTTCACTACAGTCCGTGTTATATTATCCTTGAGTTGATTAATGGCCTCCGTCGTTACATTCATTACAGTCCGTGTTATATTATCCTTGAGTTAATTAATGGCCTCCGTCGTTACATTCACTACAGTCCGTGTTATATTATGTTTGAGTTAATTAATGGCCTCCGTCGTTACATTCATTACAGTCCGTGTTATATTATCCTTGAGTTAATTAATGGCCTCTGTCGTTACATTCACTACCGTCCGTGTTATATTATCCTTGAGTTAATTAATGGCCTCCGTCGTTACATTCATTACAGTCCGTGTTATATTATCCTTGAGTTAATTAATGGCCTCCGTCGTTACATTCATTACAGTCCGTGTTATATTATGTTTGAGTTAATTAATGGCCTCCGTCGTTACATTCACTACAGTCCGTGTTATATTATGTTTGAGTTAATTAATGGCCTCTGTCGTTACATTCACTACAGTCCGTGTTATATTATGTTTGAGTTAATTAATGGCCTCCGTCGTTACATTCATTACAGTCCGTGTTATATTATGTTTGAGTTAATTAATGGCCTCCGTCGTTACATTCACTACAGTCCGTGTTATATTATCCTTGAGTAAATTAATGGCCTCCGTCGTTACATTCATTACAGTCCGTGTTATATTATCCTTGAGTTAATTAATGGCCTCCGTCGTAACATTCATTACAGTCCGTGTTATATTATCCTTGAGTTAATTAATGGCCTCCGTCGTTACATTCACTACAGTCCGTGTTATATTATCCTTGAGTTAATTAATGGCCTCCGTCGTTACATTCACTACAGTCCGTGTTATATTATCCTTGAGTTAATTAATGGCCTCCGTCGTTACATTCACTACAGTCCGTGTTATATTATCCTTGAGTTAATTAATGGCCTCCGTCGTTACATTCATTACAGTCCGTGTTATATTATCCTTGAGTTAATTAATGGCCTCCGTCGTTACATTCATTACAGTCCGTGTTATATTATCCTTGAGTTAATTAATGGCCTCCGTCGTTACATTCATTACAGTCCGTGTTATATTATCCTTGAGTTAATTAATGGCCTCCGTCGTTACATTCATTACAGTCCGTGTTATATTATCCTTGAGTTAATTAATGGCCTCCGTCGTTACATTCATTACAGTCCGTGTTATATTATCCTTGAGTTAATTAATGGCCTCCGTCGTTACATTCATTACAGTCCGTGTTATATTATCCTTGAGTTAATTAATGGCCTCCGTCGTTACATTCATTACAGTCCGTGTTATATTATCCTTGAGTTAATTAATGGCCTCCGTCGTTACATTCATTACAGTCCGTGTTATATTATGTTTGAGTTAATTAATGGCCTCTGTCGTTACATTCACTACAGTCCGTGTTATATTATCCTTGAGTTAATTAATGGCCTCCGTCGTTACATTCACTACAGTCCGTGTTATATTATCCTTCAGTTAATTAATGGCCTCCGTCGTTACATTCATTACAGTCCGTGTTATATTATCCTTGAGTTAATTAATGGCCTCCGTCGTTTCATTCACTACAGTCCGTGTTATATTATCCTTGAGTTAATTAATGGCCTCCGTCGTTACATTCATTACAGTCCGTGTTATATTATCCTTGAGTTAATTAATGGCCTCCGTCGTTACATTCATTACAGTCCGTGTTATATTATCCTTGGGTTAATTAATGGCCTCCGTCGTTACATTCACTACAGTCCGTGTTATATTATCCTTGAATTAATTAATGGCCTCCGTCGTTACATTCACTACAGTCCGTGTTATATTATCCTTCAGTTAATTAATGGCCTCCGTCGTTACATTCACTACAGTCCGTGTTATATTATCCTTGAGTTAATTAATGGCCTCCGTCGTTACATTCATTACAGTCCGTGTTATATTATCCTTGAGTTAATTAATGGCCTCCGTCGTTACATTCACTACAGTCCGTGTTATATTATGTTTGAGTTAATTAATGGCCTCTGTCGTTACATTCACTACAGTCCGTGTTATATTATGTTTAAGTTAATTAATGGCCTCCGTTGTTACATTCATTACAGTCCGTGTTATATTATCATTGAGTTAATTAATGGCCTCCGTCGTTACATTCACTACAGTCCGTGTTATATTATGTTTGAGTTAATTAATGGCCTCTGTCGTTACATTCACTACAGTCCGTGTTATATTATGTTTGAGTTAATTAATGGCCTCCGTCGTTACATTCACTACAGTCCGTGTTATATTATCCTTGAGTTAATTAATGGCCTCCGTCGTTACATTCACTACAGTCCGTGTTATATTATGTTTGAGTTAATTAATGGCCTCCGTCGTTACATTCACTACAGTCCGTGTTATATTATCCTTGAGTTAATTAATGGCCTCCGTCGTTACATTCACTAAAGTCCGTGTTATATTATCCTTGAGTTGATTAATGGCCTCCGTCGTTACATTCACTACAGTCCGTGTTATATTATCCTTGAGTTAATTAATGGCCTCCGTCGTTACATTCACTACAGTCCGTGTTATATTATGTTTGAGTTAATTAATGGCCTCCGTCGTTACATTCACTACAGTCCGTGTTATAGTATCCTTGAGTTAATTAATGGCCTCCGTCGTTACATTCATTACAGTCCGTGTTATATTATGTTTGAGTTAATTAATGGCCTCCGTCGTTACATTCACTACAGTCCGTGTTATATTATCCTTGAGTTAATTAATGGCCTCCGTCGTTACTTTCACTACAGTCCGTGTTATATTATGTTTGAGTTAATTAATGGCCTCCGTCGTTACATTCACTACAGTCCGTGTTATATTATCCTTGAGTTAATTAATGGCCCCCGTCGTTACATTCACTACAGTCCGTGTTATATTATGTTTGAGTTAATTAATGGCCTCCGTCGTTACATTCATTACAGTCCGTGTTATATTATCCTTGAGTTAATTAATGGCCTCCGTCGTTACATTCATTACAGTCCGTGTTATATTATGTTTGAGTTAATTAATGGCCTCCGTCGTTACATTCACTACAGTCCGTGTTATATTATCCTTGAGTTAATTAATGGCCTCCGTCGTTACATTCATTACAGTCCGTGTTATATTATGTTTGAGTTAATTAATGGCCTCCGTCGTTACATTCACTACAGTCCGTGTTATATTATCCTTGAGTTAATTAATGGCCTCCTTCGTTACATTCACTACAGTCCGTGTTATATTATGTTTGAGTTAATTAATGGCCTCTGTCATTACATTCACTACAGTCCGTGTTATATTATCCTTGAGTTAATTAATTGCCTCCGTCGTTACATTCATTACAGTCCGTGTTATATTATGTTTGAGTTAATTAATGGCCTCCGTCGTTACATTCACTACAGTCCGTGTTATATTATCCTTGAGTTAATTAATGGCCTCCGTCGTTACATTCATTACAGTCCGTGTTATATTATCCTTGAGTTAATTAATGGCCTCCGTCGTTACATTCATTACAGTCCGTGTTATATTATCCTTGAGTTAATTAATGGCCTCCGTCGTTACATTCACTACAGTCCGTGTTATATTATCCTTGAGTTAATTAATGGCCTCCGTCGTTACATTCACTACAGTCCGTGTTATATTATGTTTGAGTTAATTAATGGCCTCCGTCGTTACATTCACTACAGTCCGTGTTATATTATCCTTGAGTTAATTAATGGCCTCCGTCGTTACATTCATTACAGTCCGTGTTATATTATCCTTGAGTTAATTAATGGCCTCCGTCGTTACATTCATTACAGTCCGTGTTATATTATCCTTGAGTTAATTAATGGCCTCCGTCGTTACATTCATTACAGTCCGTGTTATATTATCCTTGAGTTAATTAATGGCCTCCGTCGTTACATTCATTACAGTCCGTGTTATATTATGTTTGAGTTAATTAATGGCCTCCGTCGTTACATTCATTACAGTCCGTGTTATATTATCCTTGAGTTAATTAATGGCCTCCGTCGTTACATTCATTACAGTCCGTGTTATATTATCCTTGAGTTAATTAATGGCCTCCGTCGTTACATTCATTACAGTCCGTGTTATATTATGTTTGAGTTAATTAATGGCCTCTGTCGTTACATTCACTACAGTCCGTGTTATATTATCCTTGAGTTAATTAATGGCCTCCGTCGTTACATTCACTACAGTCCGTGTTATATTATCCTTCAGTTAATTAATGGCCTCCGTCGTTACATTCATTACAGTCCGTGTTATATTATCCTTGAGTTAATTAATGGCCTCCGTCGTTTCATTCACTACAGTCCGTGTTATATTATCCTTGAGTTAATTAATGGCCTCCGTCGTTACATTCATTACAGTCCGTGTTATATTATCCTTGAGTTAATTAATGGCCTCCGTCGTTACATTCATTACAGTCCGTGTTATATTATCCTTGGGTTAATTAATGGCCTCCGTCGTTACATTCACTACAGTCCGTGTTATATTATCCTTGAATTAATTAATGGCCTCCGTCGTTACATTCACTACAGTCCGTGTTATATTATCCTTCAGTTAATTAATGGCCTCCGTCGTTACATTCACTACAGTCCGTGTTATATTATCCTTGAGTTAATTAATGGCCTCCGTCGTTACATTCATTACAGTCCGTGTTATATTATCCTTGAGTTAATTAATGGCCTCCGTCGTTACATTCATTACAGTCCGTGTTATATTATCCTTGAGTTAATTAATGGCCTCCGTCGTTACATTCACTACAGTCCGTGTTATATTATCCTTGAGTTAATTAATGGCCTCCGTCGTTACATTCACTACAGTCCGTGTTATATTATGTTTGAGTTAATTAATGGCCTCCGTTGTTACATTCATTACAGTCCGTGTTATATTATCATTGAGTTAATTAATGGCCTCCGTCGTTACATTCACTACAGTCCGTGTTATATCATGTTTGAGTTAATTAATGGCCTCTGTCGTTACATTCACTACAGTCCGTGTTATATTATGTTTGAGTTAATTAATGGCCTCCGTCGTTACATTCACTACAGTCCGTGTTATATTATCCTTGAGTTAATTAATGGCCTCCGTCGTTACATTCACTACAGTCCGTGTTATATTATGTTTGAGTTAATTAATGGCCTCCGTCGTTACATTCACTACAGTCCGTGTTATATTATCCTTGAGTTAATTAATGGCCTCCGTCGTTACATTCACTAAAGTCCGTGTTATATTATCCTTGAGTTGATTAATGGCCTCCGTCGTTACATTCATTACAGTCCGTGTTATATTATCCTTGAGTTAATTAATGGCCTCCGTCGTTACATTCACTACAGTCCGTGTTATATTATGTTTGAGTTAATTAATGGCCTCCGTCGTTACATTCACTACAGTCCGTGTTATAGTATCCTTGAGTTAATTAATGGCCTCCGTCGTTACATTCATTACAGTCCGTGTTATATTATGTTTGAGTTAATTAATGGCCTCCGTCGTTACATTCACTACAGTCCGTGTTATATTATCCTTGAGTTAATTAATGGCCTCCGTCGTTACTTTCACTACAGTCCGTGTTATATTATGTTTGAGTTAATTAATGGCCTCCGTCGTTACATTCACTACAGTCCGTGTTATATTATCCTTAAGTTAATTAATGGCCCCCGTCGTTACATTCACTACAGTCCGTGTTATATTATGTTTGAGTTAATTAATGGCCTCCGTCGTTACATTCATTACAGTCCGTGTTATATTATCCTTGAGTTAATTAATGGCCTCCGTCGTTACATTCATTACAGTCCGTGTTATATTATCCTTGAGTTAATTAATGGCCTCCGTCGTTACATTCACTACAGTCCGTGTTATATTATCCTTGAGTTAATTAATGGCCTCCGTCGTTACATTCATTACAGTCCGTGTTATATTATGTTTGAGTTAATTAATGGCCTCCGTCGTTACATTCACTACAGTCCGTGTTATATTATCCTTGAGTTAATTAATGGCCTCCTTCGTTACATTCACTACAGTCCGTGTTATATTATCCTTGAGTTAATTAATGGCCTCCGTCGTTACATTCACTACAGTCCGTGTTATATTATCCTTGAGTTAATTAATGGCCTCCGTCGTTACATTCACTACAGTCCGTGTTATATTATCCTTGAGTTAATTAATTGCCTCCGTCGTTACATTCACTACAGTCCGTGTTATATTATCCTTGAGTTAATTAATGGCCTCTGTCGTTACATTCACTACCGTCCGTGTTATATTATCCTTGAGTTAATTAATGGCCTCCGTCGTTACATTCATTACAGTCCGTGTTATATTATCCTTGAGTTAATTAATGGCCTCCGTCGTTACATTCATTACAGTCCGTGTTATATTATCCTTGAGTTAATTAATGGCCTCCGTCGTTACATTCATTACAGTCCGTGTTATATTATCCTTGAGTTAATTAATGGCCTCCGTCGTTACATTCACTACAGTCCGTGTTATATTATGTTTGAGTTAATTAATGGCCTCCGTCGTTACATTCACTACAGTCCGTGTTATATTATCCTTGAGTTAATTAATGGCCTCTGTCGTTACATTCACTACAGTCCGTGTTATATTATCCTTGAGTTAATTAATGGCCTCCGTCGTTACATTCACTACAGTCCGTGTTATATTATGTTTGAGTTAATTAATGGCCTCCGTCGTTACATTCACTACAGTCCGTGTTATATTATGTTTGAGTTAATTAATGGCCTCCGTCGTTACATTCACTACAGTCCGTGTTATATTATCCTTGAGTTAATTAATGGCCTCCGTCGTTACATTCACTACAGTCCGTGTTATATTATCCTTGAGTTAATTAATGGCCTCCGTCGTTACATTCACTACAGTCCGTGTTATATTATCCTTGAGTTAATTAATGGCCTCTTTCGTTAACGTCGTTTTTCAAACTATTTAGATGTTTTATTATCAGCTTTTAATTTGTCGCCAATTTGAATACTCGCTGAAGAGAATGGCTTATCAGAAATAATCTTAATTACCTATTTACCCGTCGGTAACTCCTACAATATGTTATCAAACAAGAACGGAATATTAATGCGTAGAATGTGTTTCGTGTGACTACAGTTAGTCTCTATTGGTAAAAGAGGTAGAATGGATTGTTTAACAGTTCGGTGTTTTGCGTTTTGTTTTGTGTTACTTGTGCTATGCCCACTTTCATGTTTCTCTTATACCGCTGACCAAGTGTTTAAGTTCCTTTCTGGTCGATTGACAAGTGTTGAGATAACTGTTGATATTTATAAAGATAAGATTGAGGCCTTTGAAGAAAGGTATGGGGATCCAAAGTCGTCGGAAAGTGATTTCGAATTGCCAGAAATTTCTCAGAAAATTGAACAAAAACTTCAAAAGAATATTCAACAGAGAACACTGGGTTTGACTCGTGCCTTCACCAAAGAAAAGTTAAACCTCCAAGCCTTAATTGGTTCGGCGAGGTTGGAATACCAAGCAGATTTACAGAACAAAATCGGTACTTTGGAAAAGAAGATAAGCGCGAATCTACAATCTAACGTTGTTGACATTAAACGTATCTTGCATGGTACTGAATCAAAAACTAATACTGACATTTTGGAGTTACACACTGCACTGAACAAAGAGCGAAACGACGTAGATGAACTGGCAACAAAAGTAGATACTGTAAGCCAAGGTCTTGACAAAGTTACAGAATTGACCAATAAGATGGAATCTCTACTCAAAGCAAATCAAAAGCAAGGCCTTGACACAATTACAGAATTGGCCAGTAGGATTGAATCTCGGCTCACAGCAATTCAACATGAGGTGGAAAATCTAAAAAATAGTAAGTTCTTGGAAAATGATATTAGTAAGGTTACGAAATTTTCATGTTCTAGTTCGTGTGAATTAAAACTACTTTTTGGGTGTTTTGCAATTCAGTAAAGTGTATTGTGTACACATTAGTTTTAGTTAAGGTTAAAGCATCGATCGAAATCAAGAGATATATATCAAACTTGTAGTCTATGTCATGCAAGAGTGTGTATTATACTTAAACAAGGCAAACGGTAACAGAATTTACAATATCACGGAGAACGCAATTATCGCGAGAGTCGTTCAGCCTGACGTTCAAGTGGGCAGAGCAATTTAGTTAGAAACTTTCAACTTCAGGTTTTACATTGCGGGCGAAACCAATCGGTACTGTTGAGAACAATAGTTCACCTCAACACAAACTATACTATTGCCATATTAAGCTATATGTAAAGATACTGTGAAATTAACTGGCTTTTTACTAGAACTCAGACAAAATGTTACTTTTAAATAAAAAAATATATTGGATGTAATTCATCCCTAATTGCTGTAATAAACCAAATAATACTTTTAAATGGAACATATGATGTTAATTGAGACAAACTTTTTTTAAACGTTACGTTACCTCAAGTGACCATTTTGATATAAAATACAACTTTAGCTAGTCCGTGACTGGTTCTGCCTTTACTGTTGGCTTTCTTGTTTCATTTTCTTGCCCACCGTTGAAACATTCTCTCTGTTTAGGCTATTTAAACATTAGGTTGGCACCCGATTGATCGCATAGGCCATTTTCGTAGTAGAATTCAAGCGCTTTAAGCCGGGCATATGGTTTTCCCTTTATCGAGTTCTGTTGAAGTTGTGTTAAAGCTGTGTTGAGTTCAGACACAATTAAAACACAATTCCATTAATAGTAACATACAGCTCTGAGATCATATCTCATGATCTTAAAAAATCGACATTTTGAAAATGCTGTTCTATTGCACTCGTGAAATAAAATAAGATGCCTTTTTTGGAGTTTTATTGGTATTTGATATATTTTTCTAATCGTCCTTTTGAAAAACTATTTGCTACGCCGCTACCTGTTAGACGTCCCTCACGCAAAATGTTGACTCCTGCTAACGTAGCTGTCATTTTTGTTTGCGGTTCGTTGATTCATAATAATAGTTAATTATTTACTCGTTTTTGAGTGCAAACACGTTTTGAACATTAATCGTGCACTTTAATTAATGAATCTCTGTTCCAAATAATAACAGTTAATGTATGAAAGCACTTTTAAAATGAACAAAGCACGAACACATAATCAAATTTCACTAATCGCCATTTGCTAAATGACAAGTGGAAAGGTCGAATGTGGAAGAAAACTAATTGTGAATGGATTTAAAACAGCTTTTAAACTTTGGCTATTTAATTACCCCTCCCGCTCCATTGTCAGAGATTACTCTGTTTCGTTTGAAGAAACATCGATTTCCAGAAAAAGAATAAAATACCAAGCTTTGTTTTTGACATTTTCTTAGGCATGACTTGGATATTTGCTAGATGATAAAAGATCGAGGACATGGTCGAGCAACGGTTTTTGTCTGCAATTTGTTTAGTAAGAAAGCAAATAAAATGTTCAAACATTCAGTTTTATGTTCAAGAAAAGGTTTGAGGAACGGATTTCTGTTTATTTAATAGCAGTAATTTATGTTTATTTCCAAAAATATCCCTTTTAAACATATGCATTTTATTTCAAATTATCATATTTAGGAATATTTACTGGTTCAAAAGTGATGTGTTTAGGCTTCATCAATGAGAAATAACTACACATGATTTAAAAAGTAGTTCTTAAAGTTCTTTCTCACTCCTTGGTTTGCGGTAAAATATCCATTGATATTTTCACTGTTGTTATTTAACTGATGAAACTCCATATGGAAAAGCATGAAATAAGTTTCCATTATTTACATGGCACTTTATACACCAAACGCAGCCAATATTCACATGGTGACAGTAAAATAAATATATTATTTATCAAGCCAATATGAATAATGTCTATGATTGATGTTTAGGTCACCATTCATATCTAGCTTCTAGGTGGCCAAAAAGCTAAAGCCTCTATTTTCATAGAACTTCGTTATGGTCGATTGGACATTCTGAGAGTAGCTGGAACAGTCAATCTTTAACATCTTTTTCGGAGGTCTCGATGACTTGAGGAATAATAAACAAGGTCTAGCCTTTTACGGAAACTCAAACTGTACGTGATACTTTCGAATATCAGAAGACCCCGACACAGGTCAACCACTAATGGCTGAGTAATGTACTGTTCAGAAAGGAGTTCAATTACCATTTTTTACCAACATTCAGTCACAAGGGCTTAGCTTAGCTCAATTTGACGTCACATCTTCGATGAGATCCTCTCATAATTGTCATGTGAGGTTAAAAGTCATCTGGTGTCATTTAAATAAAGAAACGTAATGGTTAACTGACATTTTAGGTCAATTTAGAGGTATAAAACGCTGTCCTAGAGTTTGATCAGGGATTCTGGAGATTTAAGAAATTCTACAAACATTCTATATCCGTAAAGCTTCTGCTGCACACAGACACACATGCACGAACGCACATGTCGCACGCATACATACACACATAAACAAACACGCACGCACGCACAAACCATCACAAACAATCCGTGCCTGACGTTTTTTGTTCTTTTGTAATAAATGATTAGATTTCAGATGCAAACAGTAGTATTACACTTTTCTGCTTTTTGCTACAAAACTAGCAGCACATGTAGAAAAGGTAAAACATGTATGAATAGTGTTGTTTTCTTTTTACCACATCAGTCACGGAAGATGCGATTATATGCGAGCGTTTAAAAGGTCACATCGAGTGTGCCCAAGGCCAGAAGATAACCGTGTACTACGCCAACTATGGACGAACACACAACGGAACTATCTGTCCCCCTGGACCAACATCAAACCCTAACTGCCGTGCAGCAGACTCCTACACAAGGATATATAATGCTTGCAACAATTAACAGGTATATTAGTTTATAACCGTATTGATATTACCTGCATATGGTGTTCCGTTACCATTTTAGGGGTTAAATATTTCTGTATTGAAAAATAACACCTGCTTAGTCAAACATTGCAATACTCGGTAATACTGTGCATGTTTATGATATTCCTTTATAAAAAGCTGCATTGAATCAGGAATAACTCAACAACAATTACGCGCAAAACCATTTTCATTACATGTAGAAGATTCAAACCATTCGGACAATTGTTACCCCGTTGGTTTACCATGGTCGAGTATCTATTTTATTAGTACTTTTTGTTTTAAATGTATTTAAACTGAACTAGTTTATTTATCGTTATTAACAAACACGAAACAGTGACTTACAGATAGTAAGTAAAACATTAATCATTAAATTCAGTAATACATTTTTCTGAATTTTTTGCTACGAAACTAGCAGCACATGCAGAAAAGGTAAAACATGTATGAATAATGTTGTTTTCTATTAGTTTGTGACCATATTGATCTTACCTCGATGAGAACTCCGGACAGCCATTAAGCTATGACGAATCATTCTCAAGTGAGCGGTCTAGCAGTTATTGAATTTGTATAGCTGTTAAGCTTGGACAGATCACTTATAAATATGCAGTCTAGCAGTAATTAACTTTGGACAGCCGTTTAACTGAGACAGATCAACCTTAAATATTCAGTGTAGCAGTAACTTACTCTGGAGAGCCGTTAAGCTTGGACAGATAACCCTTAAATATGCAGTCTAGCAGTAACTAACTTTGGACAACCATTAAGCTGTAACAGGTCACTATTAAATATGTAGCCTAGCAGTAACTAGCTTTGGTCAACCATTAAGCTGTGAAAGATCAATCTTAAATATGAAGTCTAGCAGTAACTAATTTTGGACAACCATTAAGCTGTGACAGATCACTCTTAAATATGAAGTCTAGCAGTAAATAACTCTGGGCTGTGAGTCTCACAACTAAGAAAAGAAATAATACAATGTATTATATGTTTTCTGGTTTTTAGAGGTTAATCAGTAAAATAAAAACGATATATCACTCTTACAAACATTGAAATTAGCAAATTTATATCTGTTACAGTACTTAAAATTTATCCCGCTCTTACTTTCAAATCAAAACGCCAGTGCACACATGGACGTGATACTATTTATGAACTCAGTGTATGTTTACCACATGAGAAATTGCGTCGAAGATGCTTCGTTGAAAAGCAATATTTTGCTTCGGATGATGACTTTAAACAAAGATATATTTACTACCACTATTTAAAAAGAAACATGGCGCAGTCTATGCTCATAGATCCCCACCTTCGGTTCTTTACCAGAGTTTGAATGAGAGTGTAGCTTCCTAAAACACTTCTAGAAACCTTTTCTCAAAACCGCCGCCTGATGGAGCACAATCAAAACATTATTTTGAAAAAAGGTTTGTGAAAGTGTTTGAGGAAACTAATCACCTAATCAAAGTCCGTAATAAAACGAAAGCGGGGCCTTTTAAGCGGCACAGACTGCTCTTTGTTTCATTGAAAATGGTGAAGAAAAAGAAAAGTTATTTTGTTTTAAGTCTTCTTTCGAAGCAAAATGTTGCCGTTCGATGTAGCATTTATGACTTTATTTATCACATTGTATACACATACTGGAATTGGAACTACAACAGTATTCTATTATTATACTTTCAATAGTTATTATTCTATCAATGTATTTTAATGGTAATATTTTATTATACTATCAAAGTGTTTTTCTTTGTATCAATAGCGATGCGACTTGGCCGCAAACAATACAGTGTATGGAGATCCGTGCCCTGGAACGTACAAATACATCGAAGTAAAGTTCGCCTGTTTGTGGGAATAAATCATCTAAAGCATGATTATAAATCACATAACAAACCAGTGAAAATGTAACTGGGCAGGGAATGAAATTGATTTAAAACTAGTATTGAGATATTCAATATTAAATTGTTGTTCGTCTTCATTCATTTTTAAGAATATAAATTTAATGTACAAACGAATATGCTTAAATGACATATGGCAAATTAAACTATAAAATTTAAAGTTGCTTTTTCTTAAGTTACGTAAGCACCAGTAATTTTTGCCTTTAAAGTTATTTAAATCCGATGATATATGAACAAATATTAAACCGAATGCAAATAGAAACATTTCAAATGTGTTTGTTCACCAGGATGAGTTATTAAACTTCCATTATTTTCTATAGGGTATAATTTGTAGCCAAACGCATGTCTTATCTGTATGATTGCCTTTGAAGTGATTTTATAAATATTTGTCTTGGTTTTATTTTCAATGGATAAGAGCTATTGCATAAACAAACTTTCCTGATTAATCTACATGCATAAGTGCGTGTAAGGTACACAAATCCATCATTGATTGTCTTGTTGGGTGACAATTTATTGTATATAGTTTGAAATAAATGATATTTGAGTGAAACATATTTGTGTTAGCCTTGCCAGATTGTGTGGGGAGAGTCAAGCCGAAATGTGTACGAACAATGTGTATAAAGAACAATGTATTGATGGATACAATAGAACAGCAGCAGCAACAGTAGCAGCAGCAGAAATAGTTTGTCGTAATGCAGACGTGTATGTGTGGGAAAGCAAGAAATTCGGGCAGAGGTACGAAGGTTGAAGGTCGAGGCTCTCATTTGAAAATAAACAAATCAACATTCATTTATTTACTCACTTTGAATGCTTTGAAGTTCAATGTTACTGGCAATCATTCCATTCTCGATATCCCATTTCCACTCTTGTTTATTCATTAAAGATAATATGCGGTAATGAAACTCGTGCAAATATAGATATATAACGTGAGACTGTCAAAATGAATACTTTTTAATTGAAAAATAATTGATATCTCTTTATGAACAGTTTTCATTATACTCTTGGTGCTTTTTGGTTTATTAGTTACCATAGAGCCGGTCATCAGTAAACACACATACTCATTGATACAAAAACAGATTGGTTCTTGGTTGACAGGTAACCATACAGAGATGTGCGCCGCAAAGAGTCTCGTCTGTTAATCTATCGTTATTTCTGTAACTTGTTTCACCACACGGTGCCTTTGTTTCAATTTATTTAAACAGGATTATAACAGCACGCGGGGTGGATACAGGCATTGACGTAAGAGGGGGAGTTACTAAGGAGCACAAGCTTTTGACATTCGCTCCTCCCTAATAAGCCGAATTTGAAATAGTTTAAATTGTTTGCGGGAGGATGGGCTACTCCAGATATTGTTTACAATTCTAGTCTTAAATGGTGCAAATGTAGCGTATTTTTGCATGTATGATCCGATATAGACATAAAAAGTAAACATGGACGGTTAAAGGCGAAGGAGGACACAGGATGCACCCCCGCCCCCAGGTGGATCCGCTAGCAGCACGTGTCAAAGTCATGATTATCACTTCTATACAACCTTTCTATACAGCACTATTGTGACTGGTATAAAAATGACATAGTCATTCGTCTATTCATGTATGACGATCCCCGACTTTTGTGACTTACCTCTGTTGAACACAGACGGTCATTCGTCTATAGATGTATGACGATACCCCGTCTTTGTGACTGACCTCAGTTGAACTGAGACGGTCATTCGTCTATTCATGTATGACGATCCCGCCATCCTTGTGACTGACCTCAGTTGAACAGACACTGCCAGTCGTCTATTCAAGTATTACGATATCCCACCTTTGTGACTGACCTCAGTTAAACAGAGAGGGTCACTTGTCTATTTATGTATAACGATACTCCATCTTTGTTCTAGACCTCAGTTGAACAGAGACGGTCATTCGTCTATTCATGTTGAACGATCCACCATCACTGCGACATGCCACATTTAAACAGAGACGGTCATTCGTCTATTCATGTGCCATTCGATATAAAACAAACTTCACTATTTCTTCTGGCTGTTGATTCAGGCGTCTTGGATTCTATTATTTATCGTGGTTTACTTGAGCCTTTAAAAGATATATAATGGAACCCAGGATTTCGCGGGTAATGGATATGGTACCCGGGTCCGAAATATATACACTTTCATGGGATGTAGGTAATAAGAAGATGGAGACATAATACCACACGTAATTTATTTCTGTATTCGTAAATATTAAACAAAGATAAACTGACCACATTACTGAACAACTTTTTATCGACTTTAATTTATGTAAAGCACTGTTTTTGAAATTGTTATTATAACATTGATTCTCGATACCCTTTATTATTGTATTTTTTATTTGATATTTTTATGAATGTGAGATGTGTTGATGAATTCATCCGTTTTCTGTTACAGATTTTTGAGGTGACAATACAATAAAACGAAACGGCACACAATGAATCACCAAGCATCACACCCAACTTTAAGTTTGCAACAATATGCAATAATTCAAAGATATGAATGTTCTCCATAGGATCACAATATCTGAATCCCCATATTTTATAACATAATATTGGCAACACAATAACATCAAATAATGTAAAGGCATCTGAATGGATAAAAGTACCCAAACTTACAATAATATGCAACATTATGATATTCACTGGTTGATAGAGATTTAACAGTGAAATAAATATGAATTTCATACTGTTTAACTGTTTTCTTTTTCAATTTAAGCACGCTCTCAGTTCCAAATCAAACATCAGCGCGCTCTGGGCTGGGACATTATTTCAACGACGTCATTTCAGAAATGACTTTACGAGCACATACAGAAACAGCTGGTGCGTTTGTTTTTCTAAAAAGTGTAATTAAATAACTTTTAATTCAAATTTCCGGAACATAATAAAAAAAGTGTTTAAGTGTAAGAAAGCAATATATTTTACCTCATAGAAACCAAAAGTGAATATTTTGGTGTTCACTCGTTGAGAAACATAACGAACTAACACTGAAACAAAAAATATTCTCTATATGATATCAATTCATTATATGTAAAGCGACTACAATATGATAAAAAAACAATAAATAGATAACATTCTAGTTGTTGTGTAATTCCCACACCTTGTCAGATAATCTTTACAAATCCACCTTAATAACCTGTTTTTCTCTCTATACAGTTACACGTTACAGAACAGAAATGTGTGTTTTTTTCTTGAAGGACAGAATCACTGTTCGATGACACGAATCGCTGTGAGCGAGCTATTGGAACGAATCAAAGTCAAACAAATCATACGTTTCGTCGGAACTGACCCGACGCGCAGTCAATTGCAACATCTAAGTTTAAACGATTTCAAGTCTTCCAAAATCATTTTGGAAAGTATCTGAACCCTGCAGCAGCAGATAACAGGACTAATAAGACCATTGAACTGCAACAGCGATAATGAAAGGCGCCTTAAAACTAAAGCTGGGTTTTCTCCCGCTGCAGGCAATGTTGACATTACAATTAATGGAATGAGACTTATGTTGTAGCTTACCAAGAGCATAACCATTGTATTGCTGGCTCTTTTTGTTTTCCCGCTAGTGGTCTCTCTAATGCCGCTAGTCATCGGTGTTGTCGTAGATGCAATGTCGCCAGTCGTTGGTGGAGTCGTGGATGTAATACCGCAAGTCGTAGATATAATTCCGCTAGTGGAAGGTGAAATAACGCTAGTCGCAAGTGTAGTTGAAGATGCAATACCGCTAGTCGTAGATATAATGCCTCTAGTAGTAGATGCGATCGTAGACAAAATCCCGCTAGTCGCAGATGGATTTGAAGATGCAGTACCGCTAGTCGTATATATAATGCCACTTGTCGTAGATAAACTAGCAACAGTCGTAGATAAGTTGCTTTCTGTCTGAATACTTTGAGAAGTCATGGTCAGTTCTGCTGCAGGTGTCCTCCTGTTTATTTTCCAAAGCGTGCATACAGATAGTACGTCAGCGATGAAAATTGTTGATGAAAATGCAATAAAGGCAAAAATTCTAAAACGTTGGGAATTTTCAGGTGTAAAACTAGTTTCAAGTTCACATATGCCTTCATCTATGAATTCAAGTTCACCGGCAATATATCTTAATACGACGAAAAGTGCAATTCCCAGTACTATGGTTAACACTCCACACGCTTGCGTATATTTATACTTCCAGCTCCGATGAACACTCGAAATATTTCTCGCGAACATGTATCTTTGAATGGATATCAACAGAATGTTAATGTGAGACGTCATTAGTACTGTTGATAAATATACCAGCAAGTTACCACAAATTGTAGAAGTTAAAACGTTCTGGACGTAGGTTATTCCAACCATTAGCATTCCGACACCGCACAAAATGTCATTTATGGCAATGAATAATATCTGTAAGAAAAGCGGTTTTCCTGTTCGTAATTGGCGTAAAACTCTGATCAAGTACGTCGTAAATAAAGCGTTGAGTATTATCACAATTCCACCTAAAATTATACCAAAATATTTGGAAAAAGAATCCATTATTTTATTTTCTATTTCATTCTGTCCATTCAACGAACTATTTCCTGTCGTATTCATAATGATTTGATATGAATAATTCTTTCAGTTTGAAATTATAATGGTCTCAGTGTGTTTTATTTCCGCCGTTTGAATTATATATGCTTTTTACGACCAGGGGCGTAGCTTCCTATAAGCCATGTTGGCCGCGGCCTTCACATTTTTCAGAACAATTGAAAAAATAAAAATGTCAGGCATATAAATTGAAGGTACTAATGTAAAATGTAAGAAAATCGGTGTATATGTGAATATATTTACCGGGAGGAAATACTCCATATATAGGAAATGCACCAACAATTATATAATCAAGCAACCATGCCCCCGTTGCCAGATGTAAACCTGCCTACTCATCATTTCAGCTAAACTACGCCCCTGTTAACCGTAATCATATTTACGAGGGTTGTATAAAAACAATTCAAACTATTCCTTGGAAACTTATACTAGAACACTAAATTATTAGTGCAAAAAAAGGAATTATGCGTTAACAGATGAAAACTTATCAATTTAGGTATTAATAATTCCATAATGTATGGTTAATATTACGGCATATATATTTAGGCATATTGCAATAAATATCCATGTGGCGAAAACGCAAAGATCCACGCGTTACAAATATAAGCTGTCATCTAAACAAAGTGGCTAAAGCAGCTCAAACTAAAGCAGTATAAAATGATGATTTCTGCCGAAATGGTGGCACATTGAAATCTTACATGGCTTTATATGATATCGCGTATTTAACTCATATAAAACAATGCTGTTAGACCTTTCTCTGATGGACTCAAACATGAAAAGCGGAAACAGGTACATGATGGTAAAGCAGACGAGACATTAAGCTGGTCGGAGGCCGACATAAAAAAGGTCGCAAAAACATTCGTTTATAATGTACAATACATATTATAGTTAAATGAAACAAGAACGCTTCGGAACGAACACGAACGCTCGTCTGTTTGTTCAAGTCGACAAATGGAAATAACTCGACATACATAAAGCGAGAGTTAAGGGATGTGTTGTTCATGTCGCATTGTATCATTGCCTACGAAATTTCATTTTAGTAGTTTAATATGTTTCGAGATATGTCGAAGATTAATGTTTAAGCATAATCATGATGCTGCCGACGCCGGCAATGAAACCTAGGCTATGGCAATACCCCGACTTTATTTTCCAAAGTTAAGACATGCTTAAATCGTACAATAAATGCGTGTCAATGTAATTAAAACCTAAAATCAGAAAACGTTTCATTTGCAGCTGCTATGTATAAATACAATCCACATTTTCTGATTCCTCCCTTTTTATTTTTGTTTGTTTTATTAACAATTGTCTACAACGATTTGGGACGACCCTCGTTTGGAACGACACTAATTCGATGACTTCGCAAACAAGCTCGTACACAGGAGGTCATCCAATAATTAGTTTCGTAACAAATACCACCAGGAGTTGGTGTTACCATGGGGCGGGTCTGGGAGGGAAAAAGCTGATAATGAATTTCGGAATGAACCTTGCGTTTTTTTTGTTCCACTGATGCTATTAAATTTGTTGTTAGCAAATGTATGAATGTAGTATATTGGATGATTGTAGCTGTAATGTCTGGTCAAAAGTAGAAGTATTGTTATATAACATATTGTCGTTGTAGTCCAAGGCGATGTCGTGCAAAATAACAACACCTTAGCTAAAAAGACGTTCAAGATTTTTAAAAGTTCCTAGCTTACTTGCTTTATCTTTGCCCGTGGGCAAGATAAGGATTTCCAGCATGGCAAAATGTGTGGATCTTCTTATCTGGGGTGGGAGAATAGTCATCTCTTCTGATAACACAAGAAACTGTTCAACATCTTATCACTCGAAACAAGTAGCTAGTGTGCCTTTTAAAGTTGAAGTTTACAGACCGGTGATATTACGTTGTTATAGAAACGAAAAATATACTTAAAAAGAAGTCACACCCATCAGTTGTGTGTGGTTTGTTCCTACGTAGACCGATAAAGAAGTATTAAAAATCACGGCCATTCTCAGTTCAAACTTTTTTTTAAGCATGTACTAGACCAACAGCGGTGGTTCTTTCGCACGTAACCAATCTAATTAACCTATCCTGTTTTAATAGGAATGATAGTGTGCGGCATCTCAAAAACAAATTATTGGCATGTTTTATGCAATGGAAAAAGTAATTTCACTATTTCATACAGTGAAAAAATCATATTGATATTTTTACCTGTTTAAAATGTAAACCCGCTCTCACTTCTAAATTAAACATCATCTTGGACACAATTTATGGACGTCATTTCCAAACTGTCGTTACGGTAGAGTACGATTCGGTGCGCTTTTCTGAAAAACTGCAATTAATTGTCATTTTAAAAATAATAAAAAAATGCTGGTATCAGTGTAAGATCGGAATTTATTTCACCTTTTTGACAACAAACCTTTGTCATCAAAATTAGATTTGGATGCTCACTCTGTGAGGCCAAAAAAAAATTTGTTTGTTTTGGGTAACCTTCCCAAAATTTCTAGGTAGGGTAGGTCGGGATTTTTTTTATTATTTTTTTTCAAACTCTGTCGTAAGTTCAGAGTGTTTTCTTGCACATGGCAGTATTTCCTACATTACAGTCATTGCATGAATTTGTTTTATCATATAAACAATAATTCTGATTAAAATCTGCAATTATCCGCCCTTCGTAACGCTCTATTCGCTAACGAAATTTTTTTTGGCTCAGAAACGGAAAAAAAATAGTTAGGGGCGGCGCATTTTTATAGGTAGGGTCGGGTTACCCGAAATAGACATATTTATTTTTTAGGCCTGACTTATATTGCGATCTCTCAACGAAACAAATAAAATGCCTGCTACAGTAAAATGCTCAACAACACGACTGGTTTTATTTTGACATATTCAGTCGAACCCCTTTGGCTCGAACTCCCAGAAACCGGTGAAAATACCTCGAGCCTCGGAAAAATCGAGCCAAGCGGGAAAAACTACCTTCAGTTTTTTTTACCTTTACATCAAGTTCGAGCCAACGAGAAATTCGAACCAAGCGAGTTTTAGCCATCGGGGATAGACTTTTAAACAAACACAATTATACATTGGCATAATTTGAGCTTAATCTTATATGTTATAACAATGTTTTGCTAGATTCTCGGAACGACAATTTATATTGCATACAGCGATGACAATTTTGATTTATTTAATTATCAAAATTTTGATTAAATCAAGGTGTGTAAATATGCTGGTGTTGAACTTACCAGCTCTCCCAGTTAATATTGTTAAAAGGCCACCGACTGTTCGCGCGCCAGGCATTATGACAAGTAATGTGACAAAAATCTGGAGATAATATCACCTATATCATGACTATCCACATGAGCAAATTAAACTGTGATATTGAATCGAGAGAGGTGCTGAGACCATGGATGACCATACAGTGTACACTACATGTTTTTCAACATATCTTTTTAACGATTGCTGTGTTTTAGAGGTAATACTTCATATGTTTCAAACGAAACAGCGGGTGATTTTATAACTAAATAGCATGGTTAGGAAGGAGGGAAGCAGGGAAGGGTAGAATGTTGGGATGAAGAGAGTCAAGCTGCAAAGTTCTGTACAGAAGAAACTGAGCATGTCTTATTTATTGATATTCACAGATGAAATGAAATCCCTTGCGCCTGCACCCCGCTTGAAATTTGAAGAGGTGGGACATGATTGAGTCCGATACCGGAGCTTTACTTGTACCCCATGGTCCAGTGTACAAGACGAGACCAAGAAGGATTTTCAACATGTTTAAGTACAAGTGTTATGAAATAATTTTAATTGCTTAAATTTAACATGATTCTTTACATAGTCTTTATTCACTTCACTCATCAGTCTTTCATTAAAAAGGATATTTTTGTTCTAACGCATAAACTACGGACAAATATACATTAAATGTTATAAGATACATTTCAATTTTGTGCAGTTTAAATTGTCAATGTTTTCATTCTACCCTACGCACATCGTCATGTACACAATGTTGGTGTTGTTTGACAAATTATTATTTATCCGCGAACGGTACAAAATCACGTAGAAACAAGTAGTTCTCTCTACGAAAATAAATGTTTATACTCGACGTCAAATTCTGGTCTACATGATATGGAGCTACAGTAAATTGGGTAATTCCTCGATTCTCATTGGCCCATAAATATGTGTGAATACATTCCGTAAAATATATCAATTAGAAGGAATGATTATTACTAAAATTCCAATGCTCCTTAGCCCTGGCTTGAGCGGTTTCATTTGTTATGAAAATATTGAATTATTCAAATGACGCCTTGAGAAAGCCACATATGTTCCAAAAACAAATCCGATAACAATATTATGGTTAATTGCAATAACAAACGCTCGGCCAACAACGGTTGATAAACGTGCATGGAGTGAGTACAACTTCGAACTTTCCTGCCAATGTCACTAAGTCTATAATAAGGCTAATTGACTTAATCAGGTCAGTTGGAAACAGGATTATTGTCCGATTAGCGCAGTGGCTAGCGCACTCGCTATACACCGAGGCACCCTGTTGCGATATCTGGCAGATGCGCAAATTAATATCATTTGTTGTCACCAAGACGAACATTAAGTTTTCCTGCGAGTACTCGGGTTTTCCCCAATACAATGGACCACGCTTTCGAATAACATTGTGCCAATGAGAGTGATTTATAGAATATTTTAATATCTTGTTTTACAATCGTTGTAAAAATTAATTAATTTAAAAGCAAGGGTATGACTGTCACTTTTTGAATATATCAGTATTTCGGATTGAGTGTCAGAGGCGCATTAGCTACAGTAGTCAACACATACAACATTATTCTCTTTTTTATAAGCATTTCTATGTACAAAGGAATCTTGGTTATAGATTCAAATATCAACGACAAATATAATTTTTTGTGGCAGTTAGATTCCAAACCGGGGCTTTTTCATTTGAAAGGGCAAACCTACACCGCCTAAAGACAGGCACTTTATGAACTTTGCTTCTGAGCCCGACTCCTGATCTGAATAGTATCTGAGGAATTCTAAAGAATATTAAGTGTATTTTAGTACATTTTGTATTCCAGTAGTTTTTATATTGTCTATATAAGTTCACCAGCCATAAGTATAAGTCATACAACATTAAACAAATACATGCATGCACGATTGTCTAGAACTTTGTTGCTAACGTCAACGTTGTTAACTTTAAACGTCAAATCGTTAATGCATTGGAAGTTATTTGGATAATTTTGTGATCTGCTGTGTTTCTTACAAGATTTAAGATAACTGTTTCAGCTGAACGTGTTTATATTTAAAATGTGAGCACATAATAAAACATTTAACGTTTAAAATCTAGCAACGATGTCGTTAATCGTGTTCTTAATTTTGACAAAGTTCTGAACCATCGGCCCAATAAGTTGTTTCACGGGAATGTATCCATACAATCATAGCATACATATATCAAATATGATTACTTCCCTTTAAATATTATTCTTCAATAAAAGCAGGTGTCCATATTAAAATGAAATTTGAGTAATGTTTCGGAATCGTTTTGTTTAAAAAGAGTATACAAGGCATTAACATCTATGCACACAAAGTACCAATTATGTAGGGTTTTGTGTACGTGCATCATTTTTTTATATGGATCATGCGTTGTATTCACAATCTAAAAGTGAAAAGTTGTCAATAATACGACGGAACACATGCACATACTTTTCCCATTAGGTATTTTTATGTTTGTCAAGCTCAGCTCCATTTTTATGATATGAACAACGACATTTACGCAATCCACCTAATATTAAAGGCGCACATTTTAGATTGATGCAAAAAAAACACTCATTTGACTTTAATGATCACAACCAAAGAATGTAAACAATTAGGGTACAGATAAAAAATATGAATTAAGATTTGCATGAACCTATATTGGACGCCTTTAAAGGCTATTTCTAACACAATTTTTAACACAGTATTTAAATGCCTATAATGAACATGTCTTCCCGAATTATTTATATTTTTATCTTCAAATTCATCTAAAGTTATACAAAAATAACATGTTTTCTAATATTTATAACCCAGCAATTTCGTCCAACCTCATTTTTTGTACTAAGCATTAAGTGACATTGTTTCAGATAACTAAGTCATATGCAGTCGTAACAATTTGCAACGATATCTCATAAAATAAGAATAAAAAAGATATACACGATGACAAATCCGTATAATGATGAAAAACCATTCAAGAACTAGCAGTTATATTAAAATAGATCAACACATTTGGAATTGTTGTATTTTTAAAAAAAAATCTTAAAAAATAAAGTTTTAATTTTTAAACAGTTAATTGTTCACATTTTAATTGCAGAATATACACTAAGCATAACAATTTCTTCCAGTGAAATAAAACAGTTAAGGAAATTGTTGAATTCAAGTAAAAGGTAAGATTTTAATTTAAGATACTTCTGTAATATGGCCCCAGTTATGTCCCATTGAAATTTAATTCGATTGCGTATTATTCGGGTACTACTAGAATACTCAAACAAATTCTCAAATCATGAAAAGCTTTAGCTTTTCTTACGTGTATTTTTATAATGTTTGGTTTGATTGTGATGGGCGGTCTAACAGGCATTTGTATTTACCCTGAATTTTGTATATATTCAAGTAGCATAATCTTATAATGCACCTTTTGACATAAAACAATTATTAGACTAGTGTACAGAACAGTTCTATATAAATGATTATAAGTTACAGGGTTAGTAGGTGACCCGATATGGGATATACGGGGCAAATGTAACTATATCGGGTGGGACAGAATATGGTTTCCTTTGCCCCGTATATCCCATATCACATATTAACCCCGTAACAAGTCAAGTCAAGTCAAAATTTTATTAGCATTATTCAAATTGAACATTGCCAAAAACATATATACAAGATGGCATTTAATGATATCAGTATAACATCAAAAGAGAAAAGTATGTTTTATAATATCATGGTATAATAGAATTTATACAATTGAGCATTTCTTCTATCTGTAGCAAACGATATATATGTTGCTATGTTATTTAACAGCTTAACATTGTCAGTACTTAACAAAGTATTAATTTGGTCATATTTGGCCATTGGCAATAATATCTTGGTAAATATTTGACACGAAGGTCTCTATACTTTGGGCATATCAAAAGAAAATGATACTCATTTTCAACAACATTCATATTGCAATGTACACATTTTCTATCTTCACGATTAATATTCCTATATCTCCCTTCTTCCATATTAAGACAGTGTGCTGAACATCTAAATCTAGTTAAACACATCCGTAATTTGTTATTATTTATACAAGACAAGTATTTTTCAATGACAAAATCGTGTTTAAAACCAACATAAGATTGCAATTTATCTGAGTTTCTAACACTCGTATACCATTGTTGCAAATAATTATCATACAACCGTCTTACAACAGCCTCTAATTGCAGTCGTGTAACATTTTCACAATCAAACATAAAAGTAAATCCTAGCTCATCGAGCAGTTCCTTCACTTTTAGTGTCCATGTATTTATATACATACCATTGTTATTTTTCATACTATAAACTTTATATAAAAGAGACACAGGATAACGTTTTATTTTATACCAAAATCTAATTATTCTAATTTTTTTAAACAATGATAATGGGAATCTTGCCAATTCACCATATACTGCAGCATTACAAGTCTGCTGTCTAACACTTAGAATTTGTTTCAAGAATTTTAGTTGAACTCTCTCGATATGCTGAGCTCTATGGAAACCCCATACTTCACAACCATAATTCAATATGGGGCTTATCATAGCATCAAATAACTTTAATTTATCACGTATATCTAAAGATATAACATCAAACAATCGATTTAAAGAATACAAAGCACGCAGTGCTTGTTCTGACAACTGTTTTTGTGATTGCAAATATGTACCATTTTGCGATATTGCAACACCTAAGTATGTGAATTTTTTAACAACATCAAGTTTATGCCCGTCATACATCAAATTAACATACTCAGTTCTGTTTCCTTTTTGACATACCATTACAAAGCTTTTATCTATGTTAACAGATATACACCATGTATTACAATATACATGTAATTTATTCAGTAAGAGCTGCAAACCTTGCTCAGTATATGAAAATAAGACAGTATCGTCTGCAAATAACAATATAAATATACGAATTTCGTCAATAGTGACTGTATCAATACAATCTCGACTTAAACTATCTTCCATATCATTTATAAAAAACAGAAATAACAACGGTGAAAGAGGCTCACCTTGCTTAACACCCATATTACTATCAAAATAGTCACTATATTGTGATCTAACACGTACACATGATTTCACTGATTCATATATTTTTTTGAGCATCGATACAAGTTTGGTTGATGCACCATATTGTAACAATTTGTACCATATACCATTTCTATACACAACATCGAACGCTTTACGAAAGTCTATAAAGGCACAGTATAATTTTCTTTTATCAGTATTAATAACCTGATTAATAATAGATGACAACACATAAATACAATCAACAGTACTACGTTTGCCTCTAAAGCCAAATTGGTTATCATTCAGTATAATGTCGTTATCAGCCCACAGGCGTAGTCTATTATCTAACAATATAGAAAATATTTTAGAGAATATACTTGTTAAGGTAATACCTCTATAGTTATTTACATCATTGAGGTTTCCCTTTTTAGGAACCGGGACTATGATACCTTTAGTCCAACTTTGTGGGTAAATACAATTATTGTACATATAATTAAACAATTTACATAAAACAGGTGCAAATAAATCTTTACAATCGATAAACATTTCGGGTGTTAAATCATCAACACTACCACTTTTACCTCGTTTTAATGAACTAATGGCTTTAGTGACTTCTTCTATAGTAAAGTCTGTATCTAACTGATCAACATTAACAATATCATCATCATCAGAATTATCAACATCCTCATTAGTAAAAACATCACCATCAAAAAGATTTTTAAAATGATTCAAAAAATCATCTTTACTGATGCTATTATCTTTTGGCTTATTATTGCGTATTTTCTTTATTTCTTTCCAGAATTTCTGTGGTTGAGTTCTAGACATATTATGCAAATCACTCTTTTGTTGTAAATAAAACTGTCGTTTAGCCTTACCTGTAATACCACGATATACATTACGTCTTGTACACAACAATCTACGATATTCATCAGTATTATATTTCCTATACAACTTATTTGCAGTTCGAAACTCCCGCCGTGCTGTCTCACAATCACCATTAAACCAGGGATTCCTAAATTTCCTATTATTATTTTTAACTCCAGTATTTATTCTCTTACCACATGAAACAAATGCCTTATTATATAACAAAGTGGAAAATGTATCTACACTATTATCAATGTCAGTGTCACCACTTATCAGACGATCATCAATATTATGGAACTCGTTACAAAAAGAAATATTAGCCCTATATGAATTAATATTTTCTGGACTCCATTCGAATTTAACATAGTTTATATGATCATTTGTATTTATATCGTTTGGCATATTAATTGATAATATACATGAAATAGGGACATGAGGCGTAAACCTGTATAAATCATGAACTGTAAAATTCTTAACTAAGGGAAATAAATTCCGAGACACAATTGCATAGTCAATAACACTATTTCCGTTATTGGATATATATGTATAATTGCCAACTTGCGCATCATCGCCTAATCTACCGTTAACTATTGTCATGTTGCTAGATAAACATAAGTCCAATAATTTAATACCCAATGTATTTACATTTTTATCGACTGAATGTCTTATTGGGAAAATATCGTCACAGTCATTACACTCTATTGTAGGTATAAACCGTTCATAGTCATTCACGTTCGATAAAATATCTGATCTTTCGCCTGTCCGTGAGTTCAAATCACCCAATATTACAACATGTCCCTTATCACTGTATTTTCTCAACCCGAACTCTAATTGTTCAAAAAAGCCTATTTCATGGCTTTGAAAATACACTGAATTGCTAGGGGGTATGTAAACAAAACACATGTATATGTCATCGCTTACATTAAAGTATAACTTGTCCGCTTTAATCCAAATAAACCCAGTTTTATCAGTTTCACAAATTGTTATTCCAGGTAGTATCGAAGATTTAATTAAAAGCACAATTCCACCGTGTCCCCGTCTAGATTTATTACTTTCCGGCCTAGGCACAGATATACTATGAAAACCATTAATATTTATTTCATCGTCATCTTTTAACCATGATTCGCATAAGCCTAATAAGTCAAATGACTGAATAGCATTAATAAATTCTGAGTCGTTAAGGCATGATTTTAACCCCTCAATATTCCATGTGCCAATTTTCAAGTCAGTCACACACTTTTCTCCGTCCCCCTATTGAGAACCGGTAGTAGCGGTAGGTGGTTCCGGCTGTGCGCGGGTTTCCGTCGTCGTTGAAACTGTCACTGTCGTCGTCGCTGGTGGAGCCGTCATAGTCGCTGGTGGAGCCGTCAACGTCGCTGGTGGAGCCGTCATCGTCGCTGGTGGAGCCGTCATCGTCGCTGGTGGAGCCGTCATCGTCGGTAGAGGTCTAGCTGAGTCCAGGGAAACGGCCGCAGAAACCTGCGACCTCGCGTGCGGATAGGGCGGCGGCGGCGTATATATCACGTCGACCTGTTTTCATGTTTAAATGTTTCATTTATTCAACGGATTATTCATCGGAATCGGAAAATAGACGCCATTTTTATGACCCAGTATGGAAAAATATGGGGTCACCGCGTGACCAGTCCTGGACCAATGGTGTTGCGTCGTTAATGCTGGAGGCGTGATGTACCTTTATACAAGAAACTACAACACAAGAACTAGTCCGAACTACAGTCATATTCTAATTAGTATGTATCCCCTTATCGTTCCTTGCATTTTGTCTATGATAACCAATAATACAAAATCGAAATTCATACTATTTTTTCAGTTAGTCTTATTTTTTCTATGCCATGTCTTTAAAAGTATGGGCATTTCCGCATGGTTTTCTTGGCGTTTTAGTAATACTACTTTACTCATGTGTCCAATGCAACCACGGATTTTGTCCTGTTTTTTACTGAATTAATAGTATCAGTTTACAATAGTTCGATTGTTAAATACGTAAAAAAGAATCATCAGATTTTTTTTTATTTGTTCTATAAAGATTTATGTCCGGAAACCAACTTAAATTATCAGCTACTTGCGAGTCATTTCAATTATGTAAAGATTTTTGTAATGACGTCCTTGTGTGACGTCAAATACAGTGCAAGTTCAGTAACAGTGCCATGCTTATCTTACGCGTTACACTCAGGCTAACCGTTCGACTTGACTTCAAAGCTAACATCGGTAGCGCTACGTTCAAAATGCTCAATGCTAATATTGCTTGAAACGTCAAGTAGTTGTCTTATACGTCTAAGTTCTGATGACGGTTGAATTGAACAATGTTCAAAAACAACGTGGACATTCCGAGGTAACGTTGCAATCCTGTCCAACATGTCCCGTAAGGCAGACGCTGACATAATCACCCATTTCATTGTTATTCGGCTAATTAAATCTGGTGGGATGAACGGGAATTGCTTAAAGTCAGTGTTTGTAATACAAACATATCGTAACTGGCGGAACTGTGGAAAAATGTTACTAAATAGTTCAACATTCTTTAGTTCGTATGCTATGAATGTTTGCAATTGTTTACCGTTTTTTGACAATTTGTTTAACAATGATTCCTCAACAGACTTCCTTGATTTCAGTACTTTACATGTTAGCAGGTTTTTCACGTTTAACTCAATTTTAAACAAGTTATCGCCCCATATGCTCAAATATTTGAAACATTTGCACATTTTCAGATCATACTCGCCCGAGTGGTCCCAGCAGGTTAATGCTGTAAGTGAGTCCTTTGAGCTTATGAGCACATCCTGTAGGTTTTTCTGGCCAAGTTGATCGTTACATTCACTAACATGAATTGATTTCACTCGATGTTTGTTCATGAGGAGAAGTTTGTAGAGCAGTTCCATCCGCTCGGCGCTGAGAAGAATGTCATCAAAATAAAAATGGTTCAATGTTATTTGAGTGTTCACATAATTATTTGATATTGCTTCCTTATAACCTTCAATTACCATTCCTTGTATTGCTCTAACGATGTTTTCATTTGGCCTCGCTCGCTCATATTCGTAGTTATCGTATAAACAAGCTTTCATCGACTTTTGCGGTATGAATGTAGAAATCCATTTCGACATATCTTCACCTAAATTCATGTTAAGGCCACAAATGAATATGAACACTTGTGAAACGTCCATTATGAACTCAGGATGTCTTTCCATGTAATGTGTTTTGATAGTTTTACTGAACAAGTCCTCATTCATGCAAACATACACCGCAGCAAGAAATTCTTGAAACGTTTTGTGCAGAAATGAAAAGTTTGATGTATTTGCAACGTCTAGCCTCTCTTCAGTCAACAGACCTGATTCAAGTGCACGTTCTAATAGTTCGTCACCACTATTCTCTTCGAGAACAGCCGTTACACAGCTGATGCTAAATACATTCGATGACTGCATGTTCTGTGTAAAGAGTGTTTTGAGTGCTAGATGTGACAGAAACCTAAAAAGAGACCCATGTGTACGAATGTTACATTGACATTGGATACAGCCTGGGAAAGTGTGTTTCAAAACTTTAGTTTGTCTGTTGTCGACTCTAATTTTCCCAAAGAGCATACTGATCATGCTTGCATAAATATTGCAGATGGAGTTGGACACATTGAACTCTTCGTACCACAAACAAACCAGCTGCATCAGAATAATTGGTATTGGAAGTAACTTTTCAACTCCCTTTTCTCGAACAAATTCCATAAATTGTACAGAGGTTTTCGTTCCTGTTTCTCCATTCAGACAATTGACCACCTTTTCAACAAGGCTAGACGGATCAACTGCGCCTTGAATTTCAAGATATTTGTCTATATTTGAGTCCTTAATCCGAAACTGTGACAATCTCCAAGGTCGCGACGTTGTTAACAGGATAGCATTATTGGCAAAATTTCGGAACGGGACAACTTTTTCTTCGTCCGAACAGCTGCAATCCTTATCAGAAGGATGTGACCACTCGTCAAGACCGTCAGCGATAATGACACAGCGTTTAGTTTCCAGGACAGTTTGTAAGAGATCATACGCTTCCTTTATGTCTTTGTCGTGGTATATCTTGAACAGCAATTGCTCCTTTATCATTTTAACGAGCTGGCATGTTTTGCTCCTTCAGAGCAATACGAAAAACAAAGTCAATATCTTTAAAGATATCAGCATCTGCGAATGATATATGTCCATTGCCTGCCATATCCGTGAGTTCGTCCAAAGTTCCTTCTTCTCTCAAGTGTTGGGCGCTCCATTCAAGACAGCACTTAATGGTTAAAGTTGTCTTTCCCATTCCTGGTTCGCCAATCAAATACACATTGCTGCATTTACTACTGCCTTCAAAGAAGATGTCCCTGTATGTGGTAACTGATAAGCGCATTAAATGCTCGCCGTGCTTTCCAATCTTTCGGTGGTCACGTTCTATTAGCTTTGGCGTTACGAACAACTTGTCTGGATTGCTGTCTCTGTTTGGCAGTAGCGAACACAATAGTGACGAGTTGAACACTCTTTGGTAGTACTTTGCCAAGCGCATCTGCAACCCTGAAATGACCTGATAACATTTAAACGTTTTCTTTTAAAACTAATATATAAGCAAATTCTTATTTAAACCGTATTGAAGGGATTTGTTACAAACAGAACGGGAATTGTGAATAGTACGTGGTTTGTGTAACCTGTAGGTGAACATCAAAACATCAAGCAGCTACATTTTAGGGATACGATTATGTAGTAGAGAAAGTTTGAAAAAAGACGTGTGAGTGTATGTGTTTCTGTATGTAAAAGTTGAGACTAAGTTTCAAAGTTGGTTGCGAAATTTCACTTGAACGTTGCAATTGTAAGCGCGCAGGTGCGCGAAAAAAAGTTTTCATGTGCTGTTGTATATGCCTGTCTAAGCATTAAATATGTATGCACACTGTGATGACGTTGTTCACAAAAAAGGAGCCAACACATGCAAGAAGTCGTACAATTGTGTTCCGCGCCCTCTCTAGTATCTTATTTAGTGTGACTGTAATATCTATGCACATACCTTCAAACAGTATTTGCTGTTCATCTTCAACTCTGATCACCAGCTTATCGTTCTGAAGCTGAACAATAAGGAAAGCCACATACATTTCCATTATACTAATATTCTGCATATTAATAATAACTTCCGTTAGTTTATTAAATAACATTGAAGAAACACAATCATATTAATGGCTTCTGTAATATTTGTTTAAGCACTTTGAATATGTCTTTATCTCGCCATTTCAATGTTTGCGAACTATAAAGTTAATAAACTTTTTGGATGTATATTTTACGTAATACGTATGAAAACCACATAAAACAAACTGAATACTTATAGTGATGTAGAAATACCTCTTTCAAATTTTTAACAGCGCTGACTGCTTCACTATCTGTTTGGAGACAGACTGAATCCTCAAGCAACGAAGTTAGTTTCTGGAACAAGTTATTTAACTCGATGTCTTTCATTTTCTGGTCAGGAGAATGTCGAATGTTTCTTCCATATTCGCGTATCTAAATTGTTAAACATTATATTGCTTAAATGGTTATATAAGTTTAAATACTTTTATACATATACACACAATTGAAAGCTGGTAATCAATAGCCAATATATTCATAATATAAATCGCACTATTAACTGCGCCTATCACATGCTTAAAGGCCTAGTTTTAGCCTCCTTTGAATGACCCCTTCACCAACATCCGGTGTATTGAACGTTTTTGAGTATTTAACCTAATATTTATTGCCGTCTGGTGTATGCTATCCTTAATCAGATCTTATTTTAATGAATATTGATATGTCAATTGCATTGTCTGTGCGTTCCACCTTTTTATAACCCCCCCCCAGCTCATTACGGCAATTAGCCAATAAACAATATACATGGAATTAAGCACCCTGCTGTGTCAACCGCACAATACATTAGGGATGCCTGACTTGGGATTAACAAGCCAGACATTGCTTTAACTAGACATTAAATAGATATAATGGCTACGTTGTCAATGATCGAAAACACAAGCAAATACAGAATGTAAATTGCTTACTAATATGATTTTTGAGACAATTAAGCAGTTAAATTTTTCATTTCATTATGATGTTTAAGAAATTACTAAACTATCACTGTTAACTTTTGCAGGACGAACTATTTTCAATTACTTTAGATTCACTTACCTTGGTCAACAAGTTGGACGAGCTTGTGAAATCGATGGACAGTTTTGTCTCAAACTCTGTGCAGTTAATCAACACATTTATTAAGGCATTGAAGTCGCTTTCTATGGAAGAAGACACGTCTTTGTAGCCATCCGGCGGTAGATAGCATTTTCCAATTTCCCAATGATCAGCATGCCATCCCTCTGCTTTTGTATTTTTCCAAGACGGCCCAGAGAAGCGATGGTACCGAATAATCCCGTCGCGCACTAAATGGCATAACTGCTGAGGGCAGTTCCGGAGGCATTTCCGTGGAGTATTATGAAATTTACATCGTTTTAGACTGGTACAAATACCGCGTGTTGGACAAAGAATCAGATTCTCTGTCGTGCAATTTGTACAATTGGTATCTGGAGATAAGCAGCCCATGGATTTGGCGATGCTGAATATCTTCTTTTGAACGTCTCTAAGGCCATTGTCGATGAAAACCTGAAGTCCACGTTGTGCTATTCGCAAAGCAACGGATGCCTTGAACCAATTTTGGCTCTCCTTGTGTTTAAGAAGTTCCTTGTAGTAAACCATTGCGGAAAGAGGTTATACTTCGTAATAAACTGTCCACATTCTATTTAGATACATTGTCATTGTGTTTAATCGTTATTTTTTTCTTTTCAAATGAGGCTGGAACAAAAGAACAAAAAATAAATCTGGTGCACATATACATTTAATTTTATATAAATTACTGTTCTGAATGTTTTTTCTTGACATTTAAATTGATTAAATAACAAATATATTTCACCGAATGAGCACCAAATGTAATATTTACTTCATTGTGTACACGAGATGACAGAACCTAACACTGAAACAGATTTCTTCTCTTTACGAATTGCCTTAAAATTGAATAAAATGGCATAATGACATATATGCTCTGTCTTCCTGTGTTTTTCCTTTAAAATACGTTTCCGTAGTTTTTGCAAACCATATCCACAGAGGAACTGAATAAATTGGAAAGTATGTTATGTCCATTACAAACTGATGTTGTGTAGAAGGGGTCGAGCACACTTCCAGAGATAAGGCCAACATTTTTTTATTATTTGGTTTACGGGATTCTTTTCAGAAAAAAATGAGTCGGGACAGAGGGGGGGGGGGGGGATGGGGAGAAATAAAAATAAAAGTCAAATTTTCCCCTAGTCGACCGAAAAATAAAAGTCAGAATATAATTTCTTATTTAATTTTGCAACCGTTATATATTGTTTTTTTTTGCACCTTGATAGTACTTCTGAACTAAAATGAAACTATTCTAAACTGAAAATAAGTTGAAATTTGTTATTTTACGCTCTATTTAAATACTGACATACGTAAAAAAATGTGTATCTACATTTTAATTTTTTCATAAATAAAAGGATTTAGTTGTATAAATCTGTTATATTTATATCATGTGTTCTGTTGTGAATGTCTTTTTGTAATACTCTAGAAAAGTCAGGTAATGAGCGCCTTGACCTAAGCTGAAACATTATTTAAAGATGAACATCAAATATAAATAAAAAAAATATAACTGGAAACTGTATTTTCCTTTATTGATAGTTACCCCAAAAAAATCTGTAGACTATTTTAAACAGAAATAACGTTTTAGTAAAGCTATCAGTACAGTATTTGATCATGTTTAATAGCTTAACTTTAAGTGCCAGATTGTTTTCCATAATCATTTCAGTTATGTATAACTTCTGACAATGAGTACCTTATTCTAATGTTTTATAGGGACAAAGAGTAAAATTTCTGCATACTGCTAAATTGTTGTGTTTTTTTTCAGTTGAACTCTATAAATACGCATGCACACAAAGCCATGCAAAGACCACTTTAAACATTAGTATGCCTCAAGCTTCAGCTAATTAGTCAGTCATACTGGCAATAATAATGTGTTCGAACGTCTTGTTCCTCTCAGATTAATTTTATTTTCAAAACTCCAAACGATATCGTCTTATCTACCTCTGCATGTCTGCATCTCGCCAAGGACTTTCGTTATTTTAACGTCCCTTTGTAGCTGAGCATTTATTTCTTCCATAACTTCAGCGACTGATAAAGTTAACTTTACTTTGCGTATCGATGATTTTTAAGGTTTTTTCGTCGATTAGAATCAATTTAAAATGTTTAATATCTCATGTATTGTTGTTAACATCAAATGCCGACATCTTGTTTGGAAGGCCTAGGACGACGTACTTACAATGATTTTTGACTTGCACTATATTCAACCGCAGTGAACATCCAATTAAAATCGCCGTTATAGAATGTACGCGGAACAGTATAAAAATTGACAAATCGTCTCCGAATCTTCATCATTCTTTTCGAACATACGGCGGCTAGCGTAAAAATAAAAGATAACTGTAGTAATTTGAAATAGACTTCTTCTCTTGAGAAAACTAAGGCAAAGTTGAAAACATACTCTAGAGAGTACTTAACAATCCTTGGGAAAACCAATGTCAACGTGAAATACGAGGACAAGAACTTCGTATTGCTGATCATTGTAGAGAATAATGATGGGCCAAATCTCATTGAAAAAAACTGGCTTGATAAAATAAACTTTACTGGTGAGAAATAGTATCTGTAAAAGTCAGTGGGGCAACTGATGACAATGATTTGAATGCGATTTTGAACAAATACGGTAGCGTCTTCAATGAAGGATCAGGAAAAAAACTGGCGTGAAGGCAAAATTCTACAGTGACGTGGATGTCAACCCAAAGTACTTTAAAGCACGACCAGTACCGTATGCTATGGAAGAAGGCATTGAGAAAGAGCTTGGACGTCTACAAAACGAAGGAACATGCGTTACTTGTGAAAGAGGCAACATGCCATTGGGGCGAGAACGAAAATCAGGCATTTCTGCAATCAAAGAAGCTCTTGGCCTCTTAAGATTTGTTAGTTCATTTTGACCCTGAAAAACAGCGACTGTTGCCCTGTGACGCATCGCCGTTTGGAGTTGCAGCGGTTTTGTCACACAATATGAAAGCGATTTCGTATGCCTCTATTACTCTATCAAGTGCAGAGAAAGACTATACAGTTCTTGAAAAGGAGGCATTTGTTTCACCAATATTTGTATGGAAACAAATTTGTGTTGCTTTCGGAGCATAAACCGCTACTGGGTTAACTGTACGAAAACAAACAAATTCCGACAACGGCAGCGCAAGAATACAGCGAGGGGCATTGACGTTAGCAGCTTAAGAGTATGTTTTGCAATACAAGGAAGGACTAAACATTGGCAATGTTGATGGTCTAAGTCGATTGCCGAGACAAACAGAGGCTTCTGAACCGCCAATTCGAACGGAAATTGTGTTAGTTATTTAACAATTGGATGAAACGCCAGTAACATCACAACATGTCAGGCTATGGACGCAAGGGGATCTGGTTATTTCAAAAGTTGCTGTGTTTCTGCAAAGAAGATGGCCGGGGAAAATTCCAAATAAAGAATTTACACCTTATTTTGCTGTTAGAAATGAAATGAGCATGTATGATGTATGCATCGGGGAAACCGTGTAATTATATCTCCACGTGGACGTGAAACGATGCTGGACACGTTGCATGAATAACATCGAGGCTCAAACAGGATGAAATCCTTAGCCATATTATATGCATGGTAGCCTTAAATGGACACTTAGATTGAATTATATATGAGGCACTGTCAATTATGTCAGACAAACAGAAAAATGCCCACAGGAGCGAAATTGCATCCGTGGGAATGGCCGACACGATTTTTGCTGAGACTCATGTCGACTATGCAGGTTCATTCATGGGGAAAATGTTTTTGGTCATAATCGATGCTCATTCGAAGTGGATCGAAGCAAACGATACGAACAAAGCGACTTCAGCCGTGACAATTATTACAAAAGTCATTTGCTACATATGGACTATGCTAGCATCTGGTCACAGACAATGGAAGTGCACCACTAGTTCAGAATCTGACGAGTTCATTAAAAAGAATGACATTAAGCACATTTGAAGCAACCACGCAGCGAGCAATGGTCTTGGAGCGACCTGTAAGGATAAACAAAAGTGGTTTAAAGAAGCAACGTCATGGGACTATTCGGCAAAAGTTTGTAAAGGTGTTACTCACATATCGACTCGTACCACAGTCCACACTTGGCGTGAGACCGAGTGAACCACTTTATGGAAGACAATTAAGGTAATGGTTAGATTTGGTGATGCCAAATTTCACTGAAAAAGTTAATAATAAACAGGCAATTGTGCACGATGCACATGCAAAAGACAGACAATTTCAAACTGGAGAAAAGGTTTTTGTGTGGGAAAGTGCAAAAAATCATGGACACAGGTGACAATCATTAATCAAACAGGCCCGGTTTAATATGAAATTGTAAATGATGGTCGATTGTTGAAAAAAAACATGTAGATCATTTGCGTGACCGGTACTGTTTTGTTACCACAGACGAGCCTGAATTGGAGGATATTATACCCACAATTCCAAATTGAGCTACGCTCATGCAACAGCAGGATACAATCGAGAGTTTGCCAGAAGTGCAGATTCCTCCTACGATCGCCGATACTTTAATCGCGGCGGAACAACCACAGCAACCACCAAACAAACAGCTACGACAACAGCAGGATAAACGACAACAACGCCAGCGTAAACCGCCAACTCGTTTGTCAGGATTTTATGTGTAAAAAGATTCTTACACTATGGATGTGTGTTAACACGGCATAGTAAGCCCTATCCATCAATATAAGTGTCAAGTAACATGCTTAGCTGATATTTTCTTTCATAAATTGTTAGAAAAATAGTATATATCAATATTTATATACTAGTATGTGATATTATAATTAATAACCATGTATTCATGTGTATATGTTTATTATGTTATGTGAATGATGGCTTGAAAAAAATCAACATTTTTTTTTTATATCTACTAAAATAATCGTGGAATGTTGGAACACTATTTTTCACAAAAAATGGCTAATCCAGGACAGTGGGTTATTGTGTCATGTACATTTACAGAGTGTTTGATGTCATTTCAACCACGACATATATCCCAATATGCAAAATCAAATCATTGTTTCGACCAGTTACCAAACCAAAACATAAACATAAGAATATTAATAAAAATAATAAAGTTCCATAAATATGTTTGCATACATTTGTGAACCGTTGCCAATCTTAAAATATTTGAGTCGAAGTTTTTGCAAAGAAAAGGTTGAAAATGCATACACAAGGAAAACAATTAACTGCGCACCGGACTCTCTATAACGCAATTTAAAATTACAGACTACTCCTTATACATTTCAATGTATAAAGACAAACTTCAGATTGAAACAAATGCTATTTCTAGCTTTTCACGTATATGACAATCGTACATTTCCTTAAATTTAAGTTTAAATCCAAGATTCGAGAAATCAAGAAGGTGTGTTATGTTTCTCTTAAAATAATTCAATCACTTTGAAAACGAGCGTCGTTAATTTTTCATGTATCCCATTTAGAAGCTAACGAAATTCTCATCCAGCAGAAAATATTTTTTTTTCTCTGAGATATTCATGTCTTTTACTTCTCTTTCTGATTACACATATTGGGGTGATTTCAAAGTATAACAGCTATAAGAGTTATGTAAATTGTATTAGCAGCTGGCATTCAATGAATAATTGGGCAGGCAAGAGGCTTAGCATTCAAAATCGAAATATGGATTGGTATTGACAACCATGTTCTTTCAAGCAATAACATGCTGATGATTTACGTGACTTAAAGGGGTTCTCACAAAGGTCACCACGGGTCACAACCGATGTAATAAAAGGAGTAAGTACCGTAAACTTCTAAATAACTTTTGTAAACAGAAAATATATGAACATGTTTCTTAACCTATAAAATACTATGCTATTTTCTGCCTCTACAGTTGTGAAATATTTAGGATTATCTTGTATTTTAATGATGTAGTCCTTGGCCTAATTTCAACTTGATGGAATTTTGTAGAACAATACAATGTTGAAAGATTGGCCAAGGATTGTATCATTTGAATAAGTCACATGGTTCTTCACCGGGAATGTTGACAGAACAATAGTCCCTGCCAGCATAAACATTCTAAGTGATGATTTGATGAATAAAAAGTAATATTGGTTTATCCTTATTTAAAAATTTTGTTTGATTATAATCATCATTCTTTTCGTGTTTTGTAAATTCAAATAAAACTCTCAATGTCAAATATATTACAAAACAAAACAATCAATAGCCACGTTTATTTTTTTAACTCTGCAATGATCATTTTCATGCCGCCATTTTATTTAATGCCAGGTACATTAAGAATATTAATTGGAGTTAAGCAGGATACAAATTATAAATAATGACCGTATGACTGTAAAAAGCTGTATGAATTTCAGAATCATAAAAATCTAGAAGTTTGATATAATAAATAGGTTACCTTTTGAATATTCATTAATTTCGACTTCCTTCCAATATATCTATCACTTTATGTGTGGCGTATTTACAGCCTAACAAAGAAATCGAAACTAGAAATACGTGGCAGCTTGTGGAAACACACATTATTTTTTAGGAACGAGCAACCAGAATATTATTCATACGCATTAGCGGATCTAGAAAGGGGTGCACCCGCTCCACCACCACCCTTAAAATCCCCCAAATTTACTTTCGTTTTCAATGTAGGAGAAAAAAGTAATACAACACGTCCAAAATGCAGCATTTTGGAATATACATTGTACAAAAATGTGTGGTGATAACTCCCCATAACCCTCCTGCCGGTATTTAAACCAAAGAAATATCGCTTATGCAGAAGGGGTGCATCTGAATAGGTTACACCCCATAAATTACGCCCCTTCTAAAGTCAAATTCTGGATCTGCCCCAGCAAAAATTGGTTGCACTGAAAATAAACATGCCCGTGCAGAAAAGTAGAGCAGATATCATGATAAAACATTTATAGCAGCAGCAAAAACGACTTCGCAGTATAACGAAAAGACGAGGTTTAACAGTGTGTGTATTAAACGCGTTGAGTTGCATCAGAAATGCTGTGTTGGAACGCAATATTTGCTTCGAATGTAGACTATAAAATAGCTTTCCTATTTTTCACCATATTAAATTAAACATAGCGCAGTCTACTCTTTTGCCAGAGTTGGATTGAGAGTTTAGTTTCTTAAAACACTTCGACAAACCTGTTCCCAAACTAATGTTTAACAGTGCTTACTCAGGCGGCAGATCAGTTATTCATAGTTGTTTATTTATAAATCATATTCAATAGCTATCGTCGATACTACATCGCATTGTTTAAATTGAATACAGGAAATTAATGTACTATATACTGAGTTTCAAAACACCAATACAGCTAAAGAATTTACACTTCAAATTACTGACTTTTATCAAGCTGTTAAACCTGGGGGTAATATTTCCATTTTACAAAGTCACGCTTGTTTTGTCTTTTGTCGTGACTTTTAAGCACTGTTTCATCTGCCCATATATGATTAATATCAGCGTTAATATTCTGCAACCTGCTTTCAAATTGATAAAATATATCTTGTATTTCTTCACAAAATATGTGAATATGAATATGTGTGCAACAACTGGCATGAAAAGGTTGAACACGCTTACACGCCAGAATACATATATTAACACTAAGCATCGGATTCTTTATCTCACAATTTAAAATTACCGACTATTCTTTATACAAATTTCAGATTGGAAAAAAAGTCATTTCTAGCGTTTGACTTATATGACAATCATACATTTCCTTAGATTTTAGATCAAATCCAATTCAAGAATTAAAAATGCATATTAAGTTTATCCTTAGATAGATAATACAATGTGCTTGGAAAGTCATGCTAGGCTCGTCCAACATGGATTTCCAAGCTGTGTTCCAGTCCAAATATATTCCGTATCGTACTAAACAATGTTAAATGACCTTTTTCATTCAATACCTATACATATAATCCCAAATATATTCTGTATTGTAATAATAATAATAATTTCCGTGTTTACAAACGACTATGTTAATCCGATAATTTATCTAGAGCGCCTGTTGATTCGGATTTTCATTCGGAGCCTTTTCTCGCGTTTCGGACTTTATCTTAGGTTTAACATGGGTCCTGTGATTCATACAATACGGAAAAATATGGAATTTTTGTACACGCGTGCGTCCCAATACGGGAATAAATTGTACGGTCACGTGGTTCAAAAGAGCGTCTACGATTGGACGTATAAATTAGGTATAGAATAAATGTTAATATTATTCTTTTGTAAGTTTGAATCCAGCATGCATTTTATTTTTCTCTGAGATATTCATTTCTCCCACCTCAGATAAGTAGATCCAATAATTTAACCATGCTAGATATTCTTTTCTCCCACTTCAGATAAGTAGATCCAATAATTTAACCATTCTAGATATTCATTTCTCCCACCTCAGATAAGTAGATCCAATAATTTAACCATTCTAGATATTCATTTCTCCCACCTCAGATAAGTAGATCCAAAAAATAACCAAGCTAGACATTCTTTTCTCCAACCTCAGATAAGTAGATCCAATAATTTAACCATGCTAGATATTCTTATCTTGCCCAAGGGTGAAGATAAAATGCTCATATGGAACTCCTTTTTAATAGTCACCACATTGTAATTACCTCCCTTGTTGAAGACTGGCGTCAGTAGCATCAAGGAAATCTTGTCTTATGGTAATATTTAGAATGCTGATTAATTATTTCTCGCTTCAAATGTCACCATAAAACAGTTTTTACGCACCATTCAAGAAATAATGCTTCATTCTCCTTAGAACTATTTAAAAAGACCGATTTGACTATTAACATTAACTGGATCACTGCGCAGGTATCCATGACAACCACGTGCTTTCGCATATCCATACGCAATTATTTTCCCTAAGCACAAAAGAGTTCGAGTAAAAAATACATTTTTAATCAATTTTGTTTTACTGAGGTGGGAGAAAAAGCATCTACCATAGCCGCTCGTGTAAGATAGTTTCATCCCGACCCTCGCGCCGGGTGTTTTGCGGAAACTCGGTAAACCTCGTTTCCGCAATACACCCTACGCTCGGGTCGGAATGAACCTATCTTACACTCTCGGCCATGGAAGATACTTATAATCTTGCCCACGGGCAAAGATAAAATGACCGAATGGAACTCCTTTTTAATGGTCACCACATCATTGTAACTACCTCCCTTGTTGAAGACTGTCGTCAGTAGCATCAAGGAAATCTTGTCTTATGGTAATATTTAGAACGCTAACTAATTATTTCTCGCATCAAATGTCACCATAAAACAGTTTTCACGCACCATTCAAGAAATAATGCTTAATTCTCCTTAGAACTATTTAAAAAGACCGATTTGACTATTAACATGAACTGGATCACTACGCACATATCCATGACAACCACGTGCTATCGCATATCCATACGCAATTATTTTCACTAAGCACAAAAGAGTTCAAGCAAAAAATACATTTTTACTTAAATTTGTTTAAATGAGGTGGGAGAAAAAGCATCTACCATAGCCGCTCTTGTAAGATCGGTTCATCCCGACCCTCGCGCCGGGTGTTTTGCGGAAACTCGGTAAACCTCGTTTCCGCAAAACACCCTACGATCGGGTCAGAATGAACCTATCTTACACTCTCGGCCATGGAAGATACTTATAATCTTGTATATTTTTTCTGATTGCATGTATTGGATGTATTGGACTGAATTCAAAGTATAACGAATATAATTGATATGCAAATAATTGCAGCAATTTTCACACTTGGATTATTGTAACGTCATTCTGCATGGTGTCGCTCAGTGTGAACTACATAAATTACAACGCATCCAGAATATGTGTGCCAAACTTGTTCTCAACCGCTTTAGGTGTGATAGTTCAAAACAGGCATTATATGACCTGCACTGGTTACCCATAAAGGCAAGAATTAATTTTAAGATCCTCACTTATATGTATAACTGTTCCGTTGGAAATGCTCCTCAATACCTTATTGAACTTTTGTCTGGAAAAAATTCAAAACGCACACTACGATCCTCGGAATCATCAATAGGATGCTATGTTGTGCCTTTAAATAAGAAAAAGACCTTCAGTGACAGAAGTTTTAGAACTATTGGCCCTAAGCTTTGGAATGAACTGCCTCTGAGCCTTAGACAAAGTGATTCAGTAAACATATTCAAGAAACATTTAAAAACCCATCTCTTCAGAGATTATTATGCATTGTTTTAAAATGTATACCCATGAACTATTTACCAATATATATTGCCGAGCTGTTGTCTGTTTATACGATGGTGAACACCCATCATGTTGTAAATAATTTATATACTATTCATTGAACTATGTATGTTGTTTACAGTGTGCTAATTCTTGTGTCTGTATTGCTGTATTGCTTTTATTATCTTATAATTCATTATTGTACAACGCCATTGAATATGTATTCATATGTAGAAATAGGCGTTTAAGCAAATAAACAAGTTTCAAGTTTCAAGCAGCTGGTATTCAATGAGAACCGCGCAGGCATGAGGCACGGCATTCAGAAAGTTATAATGATAATATGGATTTGTATTCGCTAACATATTCTGCCAAGCAATATTGTTAGATCAATAAACATGATTTCACATGAACATTATAATTGTTATATTAAAGCTGCACTCTCACAGATATACCATTTTTACAACTTTTTGATTTTTTGTCTTGGAAAGAGCAAACTTTTGCGTAAATATCTGCCAGTCAATGATAAATGATTGCTGACAAAAGATCAGATCGCAAATTTTCATATTTCCATTCGGAAATTAATGTTTTATGGCTTAAACCGTTAGTAACGGTTTAAGAAAAATGCATAAAACATCAATTTTGAACTGCGATCTTATTTTCTGTCAGCTGTCTTATATAACTGGTTTCCATGTTTTTGTTTGCAAAAATTGGCACATTCCAAGACAAAAAATAAAAAAAAGTTGTCAAAACGTTCAATCTGTGAGATTGCAGCTTTAAAAGAAATGCTAAAATATTCTTATTTGAGTTTTTTTACGTTATAAATGTGCATTTCCTTTGGGTTTTATACTAAAGTTAAGTAAACCTCTCAATGTTTCATACAAAAACAGAAAAAAAACTGATTTATAGTTTTTATCCATGTCAATGTATTTCAAACAAACTCCTGGCACCAATTTTTGTAAGTTTACAAGTGTAACGAGAGTATATTGCTTATTTAACCTTGATTTAACTATATAAACATTAGTTTCTCTTGATAATCATAAAGATTATTTCCGTTTAATTAAAAAAACACGCTTTAAGAATGTAAATATAACAAAATATAACACAAATACCAAAACAAAAATAGTGAGCTTAAGTTTATCCTGTTGTAAAGGTATCTTTCGAGAAATTGAAGTATGATCTTAGCAATGAGCAAGTAAATAACGCAATTTATAAGACTAAGTCATGTACATTAAAAAGATAAAATCAAAGTACAAGCAAGATAGAACTTACTAATGATGAGCTATTTATTGTTAAATAACAGTATGAAGTTCAGAGCCTTAGAATAAATAAAAAGTATCGATATAATTATAATACCTTTTGTATATCCACTAGTTTCGATTTCGTTCCAATATTTCTAACACTTTAGGCGTATTCACCGACAAAGAAATCGAAATTGCAGATACGTGGCAGCTTGCGGAAATTCGCGTTTTTTAGTAATTAGTTTCCGGAGTGTTAGTCATACGCACAAGCGGACCAGGGGGGGGGGGCGGATGGGGGTGCATCCGGCGCCCCCTAAAATCTTTTTAGTTTACTTTGTATTTCAATATAGTAGAAAAATAACAAAAATCGCTCAAAATGCACCATATCGTGTTATAAATTGTAAAAAACATTTTTGAGGAGTACACCACAAACCCACACGCCATCACATTAAACCAATTATTTATCGGTTATACTGGAGGCGTGCATCTCATTAAGTTACGCCCCCTTAGTTACACCCCATGTTATGTCGAATCCTGTGGCCGGCCCTGCAAACATGGGCTACGCTTAACTTAAACCTGCCTGTGCAGATAACATGAGCAAATATGATGATAAGACATTGATAGCAGCATCATCTGCGCAGTATAAACTTTAGACGAGGTTTAATAGTGTATACTGCATGATAAGTTGCGTCGGAAATGCTTCGTCGGAAGGCAATAGTTTGCTTCGAATGCAGACTTTAAACAAAGATAACTATACTTTTTTTACCTTTTTTAAATTATACATGGCACAGTCTACGCCGGTTACAGAGCCCGCCTTCGTTCTTTTACCTAACCTGTTTCCTAAGTAATGTTTTGACAAAGCCAAATCAGGCGGCGGATCAGTTATTCATAGTTGATCATTCATTGTATACAGGCAATTCATGATTAAAAATACAGCAGTTTACTAATCAGAAGACATTAGATCGATTCATAAACCAGCCTGTCATTTGTTTGATGTAGCGTAAATTTCTTATTAAAACAAGATAAAACTAGTATAATTTTAAATTTTTTATTCACAATTTTTTCCTATAAAAACCTTCAGTACATCTTATAGTGTAATCAATATAAATACCCTATATACCGAATTACAATAGATTTAGTTATTAGATTATAGTTTAAAACTATAACATAGAATACCAAATAAGCTAAAGAGTTTAAACTTCATCACTTCAAATAAATGGCTTTCATCCAGCTGTTAAACCTTTTAGAGTAATATTTCCATTTTTCAAAGTCACGCTTGTTTTGTCTTTTGCCGCGACTTTAAAGCACTGTTTCCACTGTTAATGTATGACTTATATCAGCGTTAATATTCTGCAACCTTTTTTCAAATTGATAAAATATTCCTTAAATGTCTTCACATACTTTGACTGCCGATTAATTTGGTTCCTATGTAGTGAATTACATAATACTTAACAATTTGATATTATATTTGCGTGTTTTATACCCTAGTCGTATACACCTGTATACATACAATTGATATTTCTACAACGAACGCACGATTAACATATGATCAAAGCACGAGCGTTGAAAAAACCATTGTTTAACGCACTAGACAGTTATTGGTCCAAAAACATATATATACACATATTATCTATTACATGCAATCCCGAGCATATAATGCCAACGTTTAAGAACCATCTGCCCTGAATAAGCCATGCAAATCACGTGGAAAGCGTTCAACATCTGGGAATTCTGCACGTGCGATTTCCGACATTGTTCGGGCATCCAAAATCAGCAGAAATGCGTGACGACCTTTGTCAAACTCCACAGTGTTAATTGCAGAAATGATTACACCTGTGAAAATCAGAACATAACCTTACAATGTTAGTCTCATTCGAGCAACAAATATACCAAGTAGTTTCATACTATCAGAACTGCCAATCATAAATCGTTCCTTAGCTCCTTCAAAGAGCAATGTCCCGATGCATCTCTTCTATAGAACTTAACGATGAATGCAGACTTATATATCGAAATAAACATGCGAAACACAGAGTAAACAAACCATCCAAGGAATAACTGTTTTGGCTTTATAGCTTCGGGCAATTTATGGGAATAAAAATGCCTACCATCATCCTCTGTGGTTCTGTCTGGGTTTCCCACAAACACTGGCTCTGAAGGATAACAGCCGTCTTTCTCCCACTTAAGATGTGTTCTTTCCTGGACATCCGCTTTTACCAGCTGAAAAAGTATCATTTTGTTTTATCTGTTGATATTACTTTTCTTTAGATGTGATCTAGTATTTGCAATTATTTATAAATCTAAGAAGGATACACTGTGGTTGAGGTCTCTCTCTATCCCTCCCTCTCTCTCTCTCGAAATATATAGGCAAAACTATGATCTCCGGTAAAGTGAACTCAGGCTTTCCATAGAAAACAATGGTTCTTATGGCGGATTCCGAGTTTTATTTGAAAGAATTGTGCAGAAAATACGATAGTTCTACCTTAAGAGACTACAGAAGATCAGTGTCAATCTTAAAGCATTTACCAATCATTTAATTTGTGTTGGTTTTCAGCTATTAAATACACTGTTACAATCTTGTTATCAGTAATTGATATTTTCCATGAATGCATAATTGAGTTGTTCAAGATTTATCACTCAAAATTTATATTTGTTATACATGTGTTTGTATTGATTTTGAAAAAGCGTGTCACTTTAATGATCGAAAAAGATGAAGTTTAACTTGGGCTTAAAGCAACAAAACAGCCAATTCGAAAACTTATTCAAATATTTCTCATTATGTACGTACCGAAAACAGGTTCTTCTCCTTATTGTTGACACCTAAGCCATATGCATAGTGGTATGGCTTACTATTATATTTCGCATAGTTGATTTGTGGCATTTCAAATCCTGAAATTGAATTTGATACATTAAAACAAAACCAGATGCCATCTATGTAATTTTATCTTCAGAAATTTGTTATGTGTAGCTCTTTCAAATGTATGAATATGAAATAAAGATTCAGTTGAATTGTTTCGTGGAAAGCTGTTAACGCGCTATTGTCCTGGGTCATAGGACAATCATTCGTTACCAAAGGTCATGTAAACTCCACGATTTAAAGTACACTTTCTAAATACTGATCTTTTAAGAGCAAGAAAAACAATTAGTAAAACAACATGGGCGTTGGAATAAAGAAGTGAGCTTGATAACGTTAGAATTGTTCATTTTCAGTGATAGTAAATAATTTCTTTTTCAAATATAGTTGTGAACCTGTCCACTTATGCGTACCTTCGTCACAAATGGCCTCGTGCTCACAATGGACAAGGTATTTGGCTACAACTTTGGCACTAGCGTTTGACTTTGGTAGCTTCACTATATTATCTTCCTTTATATTCTAAAAAAAGTTTTCAAACAAATCACGAATAATAATAACTGATAATCAGCTATTTAAAACAAATAGACAATTTAAGCTCATCAAAACTGCGTTTTGGTTGTGTAAACCATGCATATGCTTTACCGTAAATTTTCGGAGAAAAAAGGTAATATGTGCATAAACTGAATACCAAAGATCTTTTTTCTGTCGTTAACACCAGAAACAGAATTGATATTAAATTAATAAATGTTAACTAAAGGGACAAGCCCAGCATTCAAAGATTAACTCTCAGTCTTGTATGAAAGAAGAAAGAAAACTACAAGGACAAGCCCAGTGGCCAGGGAATTAATAATATTTATATAAAATGTAAACTTCAGGGACATGCCCAGTGGCCATGGAATTAATAATATTTATATAAAATGTAAACTTCAGGGACAAGCCCAGTGGCCATGGAATTAATAATATCTATATAAAATGTAAACTTCAGGGACATGCCCAGTGGCCATGGAATTAATAATATTTATATAAAATGTAAACTTCAGGGACAAGCCCAGTGGCCATGGAATTAATAATATCTATATAAAATGTAAACTTCAGGGACATGCCCAGTGGCCATGGAATTAATAATATTTATATAAAATGTAAACTTCAGGGACATGCCCAGTGGCCAGGGAATTAATAATATTTATATAAAATGTAAACTTCAGGGACATGCCCAGTAGCCATGGAATTAATAATATCTATATAAAATGTAAACTTCAGGGACAAGCCCAGTGGCCAGGGAATTAATAATATCTATATAAAATGTAAACTTCAGGGACAAGCCCAGTGGCCAGGGAATTAATAATATTTATATAAAATGTAAACTTCAGGGACATGCCCAGTGGCCATGGAATTAATAATATTTATATAAAATGTAAACTTCAGGGACAAGCCCAGTGGCCAGGGAATTAATAATATTTATATAAAATGTAAACTTCAGGGACAAGCCCAGTGGCCAGGGAATTAATAATATTTATATAAAATGTAAACTTCAGGGACAAGCCCAGTGGCCAGGGAATTAATAATATTTATATAAAATGTAAACTTCAGGGACAAGCCCAGTGGCCAGGGAATTAATAATATTTATATAAAATGTAAACTTCAGGGACATGCCCAGTGGCCATGGAATTAATAATATTTATATAAAATGTAAACTTCAGGGACAAGCCCAGTGGCCAGGGAATTAATAATATTTATATAAAATGTAAACTTCAGGGACAAGCCCAGTGGCCAGGGAATTAATAATATTTATATAAAATGTAAACTTCAGGGACAAGCCCAGTGGCCAGGGAATTAATAATATCTATATAAAATGTAAACTTCAGGGACAAGCCCAGTGGCCAGGGAATTAATAATATCTATATAAAATGTAAACTTCAGGGACAAGCCCAGTGGCCAGGGAATTAATAATATCTATATAAAATGTAAACTTCAGGGACATGCCCACTAGCCAGGGAATTAATAATATCTATATAAAATGTAAATTTCAGGGACATGCCCAGTAGCCATGGAATTAATAATATCTATATAAAATGTAAACTTCAGGGACAAGCCCAGTGGCCAGGGAATTAATAATATCTATATAAAATGTAAACTTCAGGGACATGCTCACTAGCCATGGAATTAATAATATTTATATAAAATGTAAACTTCAGGGACAAGCCCAGTGGCCAGGGAATTAATAATATCTATATAAAATGTAAACTTCAGGGACAAGCCCAGTGGCCAGGGAATTAATAATATCTATATAAAATGTAAACTTCAGGGACAAGCCCAGTGGCCAGGGAATTAATAATATCTATATAAAATGTAAACTTCAGGGACATGCCCACTAGCCATGGAATTAATAATATTTATATAAAATGTAAACTTCAGGGACAAGCCCAGTGGCCATGGAATTAATAATATCTATATAAAATGTAAACTTCAGGGACATGCCCACTAGCCATGGAATTAATAATATTTATATAAAATGTAAACTTCAGGGACATGCCCACTAGCCAGGGAATTAATAATATCTATATAAAATGTAAACTTCAGGGACAAGCCCAGTGGCCATGGAATTAATAATATCTATATAAAATGTAAACTTCAGGGACAAGCCCAGTGGCCAGGGAATTAATAATATCTATATAAAATGTAAACTTCAGGGACATGCCCACTAGCCATGGAATTAATAATATTTATATAAAATGTAAACTTCAGGGACATGCCCACTAGCCATGGAATTAATAATATTTATATAAAATGTAAACTTCAGGGACATGCCCACTAGCCATGGAATTAATAATATGTATATAAAATGTAAACTTCAGGGACAAGCCCAGTAGTCATAGATTTAGTCATGATATTTATTTAAAGCGGCAACTGCAGGGACATGCCCAGAAGCCTAGATCCTATATAACGGCACATGGATCAACTGCAAACAAGAAACACAGACTGCAGATGCCAAACAATACTTTAGTCAAGGCCCCTTTTAAATACTTCTTAAAAGACGTTTCTGCTATATGACCAGGTAGGTTCGTAATCAATCTTTACTCACTTCTGCTGAAACATTTAATGGCAAGACGTAACGTCGAGCTTGCGGAGGTTTCATGGCCCGAGCTATGTTTTCACATTGCTCGGAGGTGTAGTTTTTCAAATATACATTTTCTAAAAGCTCTCCATTCGAATATGCTACAAGATCCATCACTAGATGATCTGAAGAGAGAAATACAGTATGACAATTAAGTATCAAATTAGAGTGTTGAATGATAAAATGAAAACAACTGTGACAAGTCCAGTAGTCAATAATGTAAACACGTAAGCAGGTAAGCATGTATTACCCTGTTAAGGCAGAGCATACACTTAGCATGAGACACAAAAAGTCACAAAACATCACAGACTATGAAAAAATACTTAAAGTAATCAATAAAGTACTTCGACTTTTTTTGAATTGTAAACATATTACACGCTATCAAAAACAAAAGCAAATAAACAAGAAATACGAAAAGATCAATTAATCTTGCTTCAATAGCATTGTTTTAGACTGCCTTGATACAGTCAGTGGAAACATAAACTCAAATAAACAAAAACTACTACACACTTTTTACAGTAAGTGAAAACATAGAGAAAACCCATCGAGAAGTTAAATCGGTTATTGTTTAGTACTTAAACCCAATTTGCCAAAAATTCAATGTTTATTATTTTAAGCAAACTTAAACATAATATTAAATTAATCGTGTTCGAATTTACTTTCGGCGTTGCCACATATGTAGACAAGGTATATTTAAAAAACAAACATCATGCCATCAACTACCATCAAATGTTGACCTTCAGAAAAAAAACTGTTATTATACGACGTTTTACAGTTAAATATCTATAAACAAGTGAACTTTAGAAACTCAATTTCACCGTTTACCTCATATGCGTTTATGTGATGGTACACCATAAAGGCATCTGCCTCAAAGACGAGTGTTTTCCTCTCGCCAGGCTTCCAGCTGGCAGATAACTCTTCTCCCGTGGCCTTATGTATGACCCGAAACCGAGCCTGTAAACAAATATAGCTCTTACCTTACGCGTTACGGGTATGTGAACGCGTGGACCTTTTTTGTGCACTACGTATATTTACGTATAAGTTTAAAATGGTATGCACAAAACACAAGGAGTATCATTTAACATGCAAAATACATTTTGCAAATAACTTTTTAAATTTAACGGCATGTTATGCATGTACTTTTAGCCACGTGTACTTTCACTCATACACACTATGTTTCACAAACTCTCATTTCTGAAGTCGTTGATTCGATAATGCAGCGATGGGTTTCTATGAACTCCTAAATCCAGACATATACTGTACAAATGACCTGCAGAATGCCTCTTAAAGAAGCAATTATATCAATAATAAAATCTGAAAACGAGATCTCTTGGAAGCATAATAAACATCCGAATATTTGTACCGTCTCCACTAAATTAAGAATGTTTACTGACAGCAACGGTTACAATCAGAGCAGCTCAGCTGTTTTCTTTCGAAAACAACCTCCGATAAATATGGAAAGTTTACAATGTCAGAATTATTTACATTTAACTACGCGTAGTTATTCCCATATAGTAGTTAAACCTAACCTGCAACAATACACTTCGCTGGGAATCAATTTAGTCGTTCAACGCCCCTTAGCAATGATTTTAACACTGTTCAATTTTAAAGAATCAACAAAAAAAACCCCAGCGCGCTCGACTATTCTTTATACCTTATAGGAATGACGTCACCATTACGTCATATGAACTTCCGTTGTGTGGAAAATTCTCAATAAAAAAAATGTTCTTATGATTGATAGACATGTTTTCACATGCTCATTACACTGTAAATCAAAACTATCATTATTCCTGAAACTTTTATACCTTAAGTATCTATTCTTGCTTGATTTATCATTTAGAGTAGAGATTAAAGCATAAACCGATGCCCTATAGTTGAAAGGTCATTTTGGAAGATCTGTCATGGCGGACAGTGCAATTTTTAGAGTTTGTTTTTCAAGTAAAGTGATTTTTCTTAGGAATAACTTGACTCCCCTTTTTTATTGGCTTAAAAGGTAATTTAAAGCTTGTACTTTAAGAATATATGTGGTTATCATCGCCTGCATTCGCTCGAAATGCCTTTAAATGTTGTCTGAAAATTATAATTTTACATTGAATTATAAAGGGAATAACAATGGTGGTGTGTAACCTTAACCAGAATTTCTAAGTGAAAGAATAAAGGCCTATAATTTGCGTTATTTTCAATTTTGTGTTATCTAACTTCATTATTTAAGGGGGTTGGATAGTTTGGAATACATATCTAAAGTATTTAACGCGAAGATGTTGTATTTGCTGAGATAATGACCTAAAGGTGCTTACATGCAAAACCTTAACCAATGTGTGACGCCGACGCCGAGGCCGAGGCCGACGCCGACGCTAGGGTTTGTTTGTTGTTTTTTTGGAGAGCGGGGAACAACAAAATGGTATTTTCTTATATCAATAGCTGCAGTTACAGCACCCGAGCACTAATGACAGTATTTCAACTCATTGAACTTGCATGGGGCTAGTACATTCTCGAAGTTGTTACGTTCACCTACTTTTCAAACAAGCAAATTAACTCAGTCATGTCTATGGAAACCTATTGTCCGGCGTCCCAGGTTCGAATATCCGGCGTCCCAGGTTCGAATATCCGGCGTCCCAGGTTCGAATATCCGGCCTTGCAATTGGGAGTGGATGGGTTTTCTCCGATTACGCTGGTTTACCTCACACCAGAAGACCACAATTTTATGTAACATTTTCCAACGAGGGTGATTAATATGATATCGTAATATTTTGTTTCTTAATCGCTGCTTGGGAACAAAGACATTCGGGTTGGCGGATCGTATATAAGGTAATCAGCAAAATTCTGGATTGTGAATTTCGTATATTGGTTTTTTCGAATGCAACGAAGGTTAATGCAATTTTATGTGTATGTTCAGTGAGGTAAGTTAAATGATTGATTATACACAAATGTTCTTCAAAAGAAAATTATCCATTTTTTTTACCGGTTTTGCTATCAAGATACAAGCCGCGGTAAGGAAACCCCTTCATGTGGCCTATTTCAATTTGCTCATTAATTTCTGTATTTGTAAATATGCAAAAATACAAACGATTGAAATTTTTCAAAATATGTAAATAAAATGAGCCTTTTAGAAAGTATCACAATAACGTATAGACATACTTTTATATCTGGGGACCATCTGATGACCTTGTCCAAAGGTTGCTGTCGTAATGTAGAGGATAGAACCTTGATGAGATCTATAAGAACGGGTTGCTCAACATAGACGTAGAAATTTTCTGTCATCGCAAAACTGTGTACATAGCTGTAATCAAGTAGCCTTGGGGATTTGATGCATGCAACTGATTCTCCCTTGACAAAGTCCGACTCCTGATCTAAAATGTATGTTCGTAAAATGGTATTTCACACGTTTTGTTTCTAATCAACAAACATTTAAGCCCAGGCCCCAAAATCACGAAAATACTTAAGTCAAATCGCAATCTCAATCTCATTTTTCCACATTACAGTATGACATTTTTAAAAACTTATTAATGTTTTAATATTTTTAAAAGCACATTCTCACATGCATTATGTTGATTAACATGATTGCTCAATATTATAAAAAATAGATATTTCTACAGCAAAAAAATGTACTTGTCTGAGTAAAACTCAAAAATCTTTAATTGGACTCAAGTACAATTTGTGCTCTTAATTTTTCTATAAAACATTGACCAACTTATTTTATCAACATAATGAACGAGAGAATGTCATTTTAAAAAGGGTAAAACATTTACAATTTGGAATCATATGATGCTGTAATTTGATAAAAAGAGTTGAGACTGAGATTGAGATTTGACTTGAGTATTTTTGTGGTATTGGGGCCAGAAAACATTTTATTTCATCTTATTGGATTGTTGTATTCATCACTTGCTCTACATGCGAATACTTATTACAAATGTTACAAGTCGGTTTCACTCTTACTTTTTTATTTATACGTTTTTTCTTCTTTGTCTTGTATACTGTGTTTGATTGCCCGAGTGTCTTCTTCTACAGATTTTCCCAATTTTAAGGCAACGTGGATGCGCCCGTTTTTCCACGGGGTTCTGCCCGTTTCTCTAATGGGGTTTACCAATTGTCTTTGTGTACGGATTTATTCCGTTGATCTACGGGGTTTCGTTATCCAGGGGCTCTTTAAATTTTGTCTACCAGGTGTTTCCCCGCTGGTTTTATGTTTTTCTTATTTGTAAACGGGTAATGCCCCTTTATATGACGGTTGAATCAGTTTTTCTACAGATGTTTGACCCGTTTGTATACCGGGTTCCCCCTTTGTGTACGAGGATAAACCGGTTGTCCGGTTAGCGCAGTGGTTAGCGCACTCGCTTCTCACCTAGGCGACCCGGGTTCGATTCCCGGCTTGGGCGCATGTGAGTTTGGTTTGTGGTCACCAAGCCGGACAAGTGGGTTTTCTCCGGGTTCTCCGGTTTCCCCCACAACACAAGACCACACTCTCGCGTAAAATCGTGCCAACGAGAGTGATTAATATAATGTTGTAATAACTTGTTTCACAATCGTTGTAAAATAAATATGTTTAGAAAGAGGATAAACCGGCCTTTCTTCAATTGCTTGTCTTTCGGGTTTTTAACTTTGTGTCACCAAATCAGATTATGGCAATCATTTTAGATATTGGGATTGACCCTTAGAGATGATGCCATTGGCCATTGAAGTACGCGCGAAATTCGCTATGTGGACTATTCGATGTTCTGGTTAATACTTCGAAACAAAATCGAATGTGTTGGTTTAAGTTTGACAATTTTAGAATTTCGGTTATATCGAATGTTTATTATTTCGAAGTGTTTCCCGATGTCCCAGCGAAATTAAAGTAGCGTGTTATGACTGTACTTTAAAACATGGAATTGAATCGAATCAACTGAATAGTTCTATAAAGCATAACGTAAGTATGTAACATTACCTTGTATGGGTGGAGTTTTCGTTATGCAAGTCTTGACGCCACTTTTTTGAAAGGACACACCGATACTGTACAGTGTACCGTCAGGGCCTATATGAGGATGTGCAGCCATTGTGTTCATTGGCATATAGTCGATTAACTCGACCTGGAAAAAACATATACGCCTGTCAATTTTCCGATTCATATTTTATGGTAGACTGAGATTTTAGATAAACAATAAAACTGTGTCAATCATAACCTTTTTTATTATTAAGAATCAACTATAGTGTTATTAAGATGTTAACACGGTTGTTTTCCAAAATTACTGACGTCGTAATGAATGATTTACAACAAACAAGGATTTTACATTTATCTTTTATGACAATTGATTTATTAGACTCTGTAACGGTTTAGCTTGAAAAGTTTTACACGATATAAAAAAATGACAATTTCCTGCAAATGGGTTTGCCATTAAAACACATCAGAAAATAACTTTTGACTTTATACAACATGTAATGACATGGAAAACATACTCGTATATACCCTTTTAATGACATCAAGAGTGTTTGGATCAATTCTGTGGACACAAGCGCTTTCGCCGTTTGCATACAGATTGTCACCACAAGGAAAGAAACTAATGAGGTTATTGTCAGACAAAGGGGCGGAATCGACAAAGTAACTCATGAATCTGAAAAAAAGAACACATTCCATAAATTAACTTATTCCAAGAGATATTTAACGGTAAAGGGTCATACTCTAGGTTGTTTGTAATGCATTAATATGCCTAACGCATATGAATATAATGATTGAAAGAAAATAAAACATATTACTAGTGAACAGATAAACGACAAGGGTAAGTTTAGGGATTTCATAGTTTTTAGGAAACATGCATGTACCACTGTACAATAAATTTACATGCAATCCCTTAACAAAAATATCTTAGTCGAATAATGAACGGCAATAGCTTGCTTAACAAATTTGAAATATTTAAAGTTGAAACTTTTGAAAATCAAACGCATGAGCTCACAAAATGTTAACATAAGGCATTCTTCTTCAGTGATATATAAGTACATCCCATGTACCATGATTGAACGTCAATAAAAATAGTGTGCGTTTTTCTATGCGTGCGCTATAGTATTTGCGTAAATACATAAGTATAATCTTTTTTTATCTGGAACATATTTTATTACAAATCAATGCCATTTCTAACCTTTGAAAGACATTTTGCATGGATCCGGCACGGCTGACGTTCCAAGACCAGCCACGACAATTCTGTTGGCGGCTATGTTCGCCTTGTAAGCGTCACTCTGTAGATAACGACATTGGTAGGTCACTTCACCATCTTCTGTATTACCGAGAACGAAACACAATTTACAAATGACACGGAACCTACATGAATAACCTCCACTTCCGTGATTATAACCAGTCCAAAGGCCAAGTCTTGACTCTGACACAGGAAAGGACTTTTATTAATTTACAAAGCATAACATTTATTCCATTCCATTAAAAATGGGAATACAATCTAATTGCACAATTTGAAATAGTTGTAAAAATCAGCCAATTTCTTCAACAGAGGTTAACTAGGAATAACGAAACAATGAAGTAAAGATATGCAGTTTTGAACTCAGACTGGAGACTGTTTGTTATACTGATGGGCACCATGGTAACTATATTCACTTACGTCTTGAGCCTGAGTTTTATTCTAAAAATCAGTAGGGCGATTTTTTTAAATGTTACAAAGAACCTTTAATATGGTCAAGTTTGAAAACAAAAGATCTTTAACTTTTTGCATGATATTTAAATATTAATCTTAAACATATGCAGTATCTTTTTTTATCATTATTGCTATTTAAAAAGCAGATTACAATGAAATTAAAGTTTGCAGTTTTTAGCCGCGACTCATTTATGAATATGAACCCAGAAGCTAATACATGAGCGAATACCCTGTTAACATTGACACTAAAAGCAAAGACAAACTTAAAGTATAACAATTAAATATGGAATTTCCTCCTTGGAACAGTTTTACCGAGGGAGTGTGTGTGTGTGTTTGTTGGGGTGTTCAAATAAATTCGCGTTTTAATGGTTCATGATAATTGTCTTATAAAGTCACACAACTCTTTCAATTGGGAATATTACACAAATAATACCAAAACAAAAATTGTGTGCTCGTTTTGATGATCGATCAGAGATTTACTATTTGTCAAACAATTTCGGCCGATGTTATCTTAAGGGTCGGCAGCGATGCAAAAGTCGATTGAGCGACCAAAATTTAAATGTTTAAAAAATCACCTTCTATTAAGTTTTGAGGTTCAATGTTTAACAAACATGACTCATATATCCGATGCAACTTGAAAAACCGTAATTAGGAGTTGAGCATTTTTAACGAAAGAATATTTTATCAGATTTCCAATCAAAAAGCATTTACGTTTTCCCGGAAAGGTCTTAAAACAAAAAGAATATGTGAGTCAAATTTATCGGAACTGCGCAATCAACAATGTCTTGTGGCTTTGTGTTGATTGCACTATTTAAAAAAAAGATATATGCATTTTTGTACCCCGGAAATGAATTTCATCCACGAAATTTCATTATTTTTATGAATAACTTTCTTATTTGATAAGATATCATCAAGATCTCTCAAGACATTGTTGAATAGGTAGTCTGGGGGCATTTTGACAAAAAAACGAAGTACTAATGTCGACATACCTTTCCGTAATCATGTGAAAGCTTTTTGATCCAAAATATGTTAAAATTCTTTTTGTAAAATTTATTCATAAATTACCCAAAACATGTCGCCAAAAATAAATGTTTCACTCCCAAAAACGATCCTTCCGCAAAGCTAAATAAAACATGTATTTTTTAAACGTTTTAGTTTTTACCTTCCCCACCCACTTTTGCATCGCTGCCGGCCCTTTATCATAAGCGATCACGCAACCAAATGGATATATAAGTTGTCATCTTTTAAGAAACAATGCAATGAATAATGAAGAAACAACTGTTGTTGCAAATACATTAGCTTTGATGAACTATGATATCAAAGAAAGAAGGCGTTTCCAATCATATGAAAAAAAACGCTGCCCAATGATAACCAAAACTACCCCTCTCCCTCTTGCTTTTTCACTTGTCATTTTCCACAAATTATTAATGTATGTGTATGAGTGTTTCAAACGGCTTCTGCAGCATTGCAAGCAGAATAAATAAGCTGGTTGTATTTGCTATATAAAAGAGGACGGAACCTGAACACAAGATTAATGCTTTTGCAACGTAGAGTAATCGCAACATTTGCTCAGGGATAGCAAAAAAAAGCCTAAGGTTGATATTAAGAATTTGGTACCTCGAAGGGTCAGTTTACAGAAGCAACTTTGTCAGTTAACAGTGACAATAGGATCAGTTTACCGTTCCAAGAAGGGTCAGTTAACTAGAGCAGTAAGGTCAGTTTAAAATAGCAGTCGGGTCAGATTTAACAGTGACAGTAGGGTCAGTTTAACAGTGACAGTAGGGTCAGTTTACAGTCCCCAGAAGGGTCAGTTTACTATAGCAGTAGGGTCAGTTTTAACAGTGACAATAGGGTCAGTTTATAGAAGCAGTGGGGTCAGTTTTCAGTAACGCCCAAAACGGTAGGGTCAGCTTACACTAACATAAAGTAAGTTTACAAATGTGGAACCTGTGCAGAGTATTTAGCGTATCGACCATTATTGTAAAAATAAAGTAACAGTAGGGTAAATTTACATATGCGGAACCACTGTAGCATGACTAGCGGGTCGAAGAAAAGGTTAGTTAAGAGTAGCAATCGGGTCGGTTTTATCTGGAACCTCTGTAGCATTGCTAGCGGGTCGAAGAGAAAGGTAAGTTAAGAGTAACAATCGGGTCAGTTTACCTATATGGAATCTCTGAAGCATAGCTAGCGGGTCAAACAGATGGTTATACTTGTGTTCACCGACTTCGTACATCCCCGGACCATTCCTGAACAGGCTACCACGTACCCAGCTCGGGATAGAACCTTAAATAAGAGCAAAATGATTGATTTAGTAACGATAAAGCACACAACTCGAGTAAAATTCTAAACAAAGCGCTATATGATTGTGTCATTAAAGCTTACGTATCCAGAAACATGTGATTATGCCATTAAGGCAAAAATATACAGAGCCATGTGATTATGCCATTAAGGCCAGAATATCCAGAGCCATGTGATTTTTTCATTAAGTCTAGAATTTCCAGAGCCATGTGGATGTGTCATTAAGGTCAGAATATCCAGAGTCATGTGAATGTGTCATTAAGACCAAACTATCCAGAGCCATGTGAATGTGTCATTAAGACCAAACTATCCAGATCCATGTGATTATGTCATTTAGACCAAACTATCCAGATCCACGTGATTGTGTCATTAAGACCAAACTATGCAGATCCATGTGATTATTCCATGAAAGCTAAAATATCCAGGACCATATGATTATGTCATTAAAGTTAAAATCTCCAGGACAATGTGACTGTGTCATGAAAGCTAAAATATCCAGGACCATGTGATTATGTCATTAAAGCTAAAATATCCAGGACCATGTGATTAGGTCATTAAAGCTTAAATATCCATGACCATGTGATTATGTCATTAAAGCTAAAATCTCCAGGACCATATGATTATGTCATTAAAGCTAAAATCTCCAGGACCATGTGATTATGTCATTAAAGATACAATAACAAGGACCATGTGATTATGTCATTAAAGGTAAAATATCCAGGACAATGTGATTATGTCATTAAAGCTAAATTATCCAGGACCATGTGATTATGTCATTAAAGCTATTTTGTCATTAAAGCTAAAATATCCAGGACTATGTCATTAAAGCTAAAATATCCAGGACCATGTGATTATGCATTAAAGCTAAAATATCCAGGACCATGCGATTATGTCATTAAAGCTAAAATATCCAGGACCATGTGCTTATGTCATTAAAGCTAAAATATCCAGGACCATGCGATTATGTCATTAAAGTTAAAATTATCAGGACCATGCGATTATGTCATTAAAGATAAAATAAAAGGACCATATGATTATGTCATTAAAGCTAAAATATCCAGGACCATGTTATTAGGTCATTAAAGCTAAAATATCTAGGATCATATTATTATGTCATTAACGCAAAAATATCCAGGACCATATGATTATGTCATTAAGGCTACAGTATCCTTTTATTATAGGCCAACATATCTAGAGGAATGTAATTGTGTCATTAAGGCTACAGTATGCAAATTGGTTAAGTGACAAAAACATTAATTTAAAAACCACACAGCTTCATTAACATATCAAGATTAAATTATGCTGCTGTCACATACAAAACATAATAGTTAATGATTAACTATTGAAACTTAAATTTAATTTACTATTGGTATACATCCATATTTACTTGGTTTTCGCAAATATTTGTGGGCAATATCAATCGAGAATTTACCCTATTTACTGAAGCTCCATATCACGTCGAGCAGGTTTGATGGTAAAAACAAACATTTCTTTCCGTGAGGAGCATTTTGTCGATCTACTTGATTTGGTAAAGTCGTCTATTTTCATAGATGCCCTCTGCGCATGCGTGAAGTAACTATGATTGCCAGTTAAGGTTGCCGTTATCTATAGGCAGTTGAAGCTTACGTCATGAGCCAGAATTGGAAATAGATGTGTAACAAGCTATCCAGTGGTATCAACACCTATATAGTGCACAATTAATATATGGCTGTCACATGTTAAAATAAAACTCTCATTGACGTTTCTTCTTTTCATATGCTTTTTTATAATTAACAACCAAAGAAAAAAAAAATAGAAACAAAATGTGCAATCTTTTGTTGATCATTATCAATAAAAAACTTAACGAAATCATCCCAGTAAAGTTCTGTACTATACACATATACCACTTGCACCGGATTTTCAAACTCAATCATTTTTTTAAAAAATCAAAAAAAATCTTATAATTCCTTACTAAAAATTATAAAACCGAATATGTAAGAAAAAATATATATATATATTTTTTTTTTAAATATGCACTTTGTACTGTATAGTATAATATACAGTACAAAGTGTATATTTAAAAAAATATATTCAAGATTTGTTCACATATTCGGTATTATTCGCCAAATTACCACGTTACTACACTAAGCGAGTAGCTAGTGGGTTAACAAGCGGCCGAGCTGCGCTCGCTCATTTTTTTATAGATCGCCAAAATGACCTCTTACATATGCATAGAGAAAATAACTTATATGGAAATCGATTGCCGCTGATCACGAAAACAAGGCTCGCTGCATTAAGTTCGTTCATGCAGTATTGGCTTAAAATAGAACAGACAGAAACTAGAAAACATCGTTTATTCTGCTACACAGGTACACAAAATATATAGTGTGACTGATATACATGTACAACGAAATCGTCAACATCGAACTATATTAAACTTACCTTTTATTGTTCCTTTGATCGGAGATATATATTCTGTGTTAACTGTCTGATAAAGTTTGTACATGTTGGTTTATTATTCTGCTTCGCTATCTACAGCTTTAAATCCTCTAACATCAAATTATCGATTTGTATTCCATAGTCCATACACAATATCCCCTACATTTAATGTTAGATAGAGCTACTCATTAACTTTCCTATATATAGCATTTTGTCCTTGATCGTAATGAGTTTATGTTTCACTTCAGTACATTTCGGCCTGTTCTTTTGATCTATACTAAAACATTGATTGCTGAATCGTGCGTATTCACGGGGTTCTAGCTCTGTAATACGATAACAAGTTTAATGTCACGTAAGCGTGTATATAGTGTCTGAGTTAAAGGTCGGCAGCGATGCAAAAGTAGATTGAGGGACCAAAATTTTAAATATTTAAAAAAATCAACTTCTATTAAGTTTTGAGGTACAATATTTAACAAGCATGACTCATATTTCCGTTACATGAAAAGCTGTAATTAGGAGTTGAGCATATTTTACGAAAGAATATTTTATCAGATTTCCAATCAAAAAGCATTTACGTTTTCCCGGAAATGTGTTAATACAAAACGAATATGTTTGTTAGTCAAATTTATCGGAACTGCCCAATCAACAATGTCTTGTGCCTTTGTGTTGATTGCAGTTTTTTTAAAAATAGATATATGCATTCAGTAACCCCCAAATGAATTTCATCCACGAAATTTCATTATTTTTCTGAATAACTTTCTTCGAGATCTCTGAAGACATTGTTGAATAGGCAGTCTGACATAAAAACCAAGTACTAATGTCGACTGACCTTTCCGTAATAATGTGAATGCTTATTGATCCAAAATTTGTAAAAGTCTTTTTTTGTAAAATTTGTTTAACTCCTAACTAACCCAAAACATGTCGACAAGAATAAATGTTTCACTCCCAAAAAAGATCGTTCCTCAAAGTTAAATCAAACATATATTTTTTTAAACGATTGAGTTTTTGACCTTCCCCACCCACTTGTGCATCGCTGCCGGCCCTTAACTACCGAGCATTGTTTATGCAGACACTTCTATCTACAGTGTTATGTAAATACCATTTCGCATGAATGTGAAAACTGTTGCACGATTACAAGTCATATCATTATACGACTATACCCCCAACAGAGCTATTGAAACAGTGTCTTCTTACGGTTGTAAGCGGACCGTGCACGAGAATTTCGAGTAATCCCACTAGCCGATACATTGTATTTAGAAAGGCCATGATAATAATCTAATGTTTATCTTACGGAAAAAAGTTATTATTTTCTATTTATAAATCTGTATTTATGTATTTATTAATGCATATAATTCCTCACTAATATATGCAATACACTTATCGTCATATAAGTCAGATACCGTTACTCGTGGTTTCTTCAAAAGTGTCCTCTTACCGTCGTAAAAAACCGTTTCGCAAGAAAAAACTCGTACTGAATATATTACATAAAGCGTCATCCGAAATGAAGATAAACAAATTAGCCTAGTCATTCCCGTATCATTGGCGCCTGTCAGATAACTCCCGAGGCCAAACAAAATGGTTTGGTTAGGGTTACATCCCTTTCCAAAACAGGTAGGGTAAGCATGTTTTTTATATTTTTTATTAAGCTTTATTTCAGAGCGATATTGTCATCATTGGGGAATGGTGTAAACGTTTTGTTCTGTATAAAACTTTAAAGATTTTAAATTACATATTAAAACACACACTTACACTTTATATATATGTATGATTTTTTCTCAACTGACTATAAAAACGGTATAGTTGGCCTTATGACATCACTATCTCGCCTGAATGTTAAAACTCTTTAATATCAATAAAGCGTCCTCCGAAATGAAGGTCAACAAATAAGCCTGATCCTGACCTGGTCATACAAGTTGATGACACCTAGTTATCAGTATTTGTGAGTTTCTGCCAAATGACCACTTTATGACCTCCGTCGATAATTGCAAATTTTATTCATTATCATTGTTTGAAATTTTATTTAGCTCAACGTGATGGCAGTATTGTTAAATGGTTCGTCAATTTGCTACTTGTGCAGCGAAAGTGGTGGTGGTGGTTGTGGTGGTAGTGGTGGGGTGGTAGTGGTAGTAGTCGTTGTGGTAGTGGTAGTGGTTGTGGTAGTAGTAGTAGCAGCAGCAGCAGCAGCAGCAGCAGCAGCAGCAGTAGCATTAGCAGAACACCCAGTGGCAGATGGGCACTAGGCTGTGGAAGTCTATGTTAAGCAGTACAGCTGTATCTTCACAACGTTTAACTTGCCTTAAGACAAACTGGAAGACGGTGAAACCCGGAAGCCCTGCCACTTCCCTTGAAAGTTTGGTTTCATAATGTGGGTTTGAACCATTATGTTTTTAACTTTTATTTGATATTTTAGTTGTAAAGCAATAAGGAATAAATTGTTAACAAGTTTCTTATAATTGTATATACCAAGTATATTGTTAAAGTACGTGGACAGCCGGTACAATATTGACGGTATGACTGACCTTATGAAAATGTTTTTTAATTAATATAAACATGTTAAAGATAGTACATATACTTCATAGTGATATTGACACACGTTGGTCGTGCCAGTTAGGCATTAAATTTTGGAATGCTAAACGTAAGTTTGTTGAGCCAGCCTAACTTTCAATGTCGTTATGACAGTCAGTCCAACATCCATTATTTGAATGTCAATGTTACTGGGCGATCCATCAAACCATCCGTTGTCTGAATGTCTAAAGTTGTCTGATATGCTAGCTCGACATTCATTTTCTATATGTCAAGTGTCTATTGCCAATCCATACAGTGAAGACGAAATTAGTTTGGACTAAATCCCGGTTGCTATGAAAACATGAGCAAGGTAATTGTCAAAAATATTTAAGTAAATGATGCACAAAGGACAATCCTTTTAAAGAAAGAATTTGGAAGTTATGCACCAGTCAACTGTAATCCCCCCCCCCAGGTCGGAGGTATACCGGGGATAGCCGGGGAAATTGGCCGTGTTTTTACCTTCCAGGTTTCTCCGCAATGCCGGGTGAATGCGCTGATTTTGTCTTCGCGCCAGAAATAGCGGGGAATGGGCCTTACCTAAGGTCCCTGATGTGCGGGGGAATTTGGCGAGGATTTTACCAACAGTTCGTCCCAGCAGGGCGGGGATTTTACCCGGGCTTGGCTGGACCGAAAGTCAAAGTCCCCGCTATTCCCGGGACCTTAATCGGGCATGGTTACAATTGACTGTTGCATTATTAAAACACATTAAATCTTCATAAGGTATTCTATATCAATAACTATTTCATTGCAAATAGCTATGTCCGTTTGCAAGTATAATACGAGTTCGGGTGACTAGGGTTACTTGAGACGTAAAGTAATTCCATTGAGCGCTCCCTTGATAATTATCGGAATACTGACTCAGGATTGTCGGGTTACTGCAGACAAAGGGTAAGTCCGTAGTGCGTTTGCTTGGTGAGTATCAAGACACTAACTCTAATTACTCGAGTTACTAGAGATGTAAGGTAAGTACATTGCGCATGCGCCTTATGATTATCGGCTACACACTTTGGTAACACGGGTTACTAGGAACGCAGAGTAATTTCATAGTGCATGCGCTAAATAACTTATCTACCCCATTACACAATACCCACTTTATCTTAACCACAGTTATGTTTACTAAATGATTCATATACTAGTATACACTAACTTGACTTTTAACTTTAAAACAGCCCCAATTGAAAAGCAAGCAAATGACTGCTGTAAAACAATCAAAGACACGAAATCTACTCACAAGAAAACATAACGTTGACCAATTCGGCGTCTGCCATTATTGAGTAGCAAAAAAAACTGCATTACTCTTTGTTCTCGAGGTAAATTGGAAACAACCATTCAATTTACAGGCTTAAATCTCCAATATTGACATTGGAAACTATCAATGTTTTCAAAACAATGTCAAATTATGTTAAGTTCTATGCAAAAATAGCACATGTTTCTTCTCTTAATTCAACGTGCATAAACTAATGATACACAACAACAACCACTCTTTTTCTGTATTAACATTTGGATGGTGGGAAGATCACTGTGGTCTTGAGGAATTTCATCGATCGAAGCTTTTTTAATATGATGGATAGGCTTGCTTAAACGGTCCAGGATAAAATGTCTTAATTTAAACATTTAATACTTGAATGTGGTTAACATTATGTAAAGAAGCAACTCTTTATTGTCTTTTAAATATTCATTCACACTGTGCACAGGTATTTGGAAAACAAACCGCAGATCAGTGTAACACTAGCAGCCTGTTTTTACCTTGTTTGTTTTACTTTAAACACAGTAAAAATCACATACCCTGAGTTTGATGGTTGAATAGTACTTCAGTCTAAAATAGCATTGTTGTTTTCACAATTAAACTACAGAAATGCATCGAAATAAATACATTTTGTTTTTCAAAACATTTTGACAGATTGCGCGAGGTTGCGTCCCCTGAAAATTTAGTTAAAACGGCATCGTAACGAAATATTAATTTACTAACCGGTAGTAGATGCCGCAGAATCGCCTTTTATCGTAAAGTTGGCAGTTGGTTTTGTTAAAATACGCCATAATAAATGAAAGATCGCTACTTTAAAATATTTATGTTGTTATGGCGGCCATTTTTTAAGTGTACGAAGTTCGTACGCCACCCTAAGAGCTTTCGTAGAATTTTTCGTAGATCTACGAAAAACAGGTGCATGTTCGTACGAAAAAAACAGGAATGATTGATAGGCCTGTAGTGTTGCTTCCTGTGTTACATAAATTCTGACGTTTATTTTTCACACTAAAATAAAAATACCACTTATTACGTTAAGTATACGTGCAAGGGTCAATCGCGTTTTGCATTGACTGTTTGCATAGGATATAATCGTATACCGCGTTACAATATAAATAGAGCTTTAACTTTGCCGAATATTGCTTCATGCTTTGTTATTTTGCTTCATTTTCTTCGGGATCTGATAAGGTTATTTTTGAAGATACACTTATATTACTCAATAAGCCGTACCACACTTAATACAATTGTTTTGATTTATTCAAAAAGATGAATACATATCGAAAACAATGTTTTTATGGCGGATACCATGTTTAATTTGAAAGAAAGATGCAGAACACACGGTATTTCTACCTTATGAGACGATAGTTTATTACTGTAAATCTTGTTATAAGTTATTCATATTTTCCACAAATGCATTTTTAGTAAGAAGTAAAAGGTTTATCATTTAAAATTGTTTGTTATTCATTTTATGTTATGATTTTAAATACCAGTATCACTTTAAGTTTGCTACTATTAAAGAATATTGGGTAGTTTGAGGTTGGGTAACCCTAAACTGGTTTTACCCTCAGCATTGTTTGGCTTACCGTTTCAAGTCGGTAGCACCTACGTTTTGGCTTACCGGTTTGCGCATTGGTTAGCGCACTGGTTAGGCGACCCGGGTTCGATTTCCGGCATGGGTGCATGTGAGCATGCAACAAGTCGGACAATCGAGTTTTCTCCGGGTACTCGTGTTTCTTCCACTTCTCAAGACCACACTCTCGCGTAAAAATGTGCCAACGAAAGAGACTGAGTATGCTGGTGTAATAACTTGTTTCACAATCGTTGTAACAAATTTAACTAACCCCAACATCTATTACTATATGTTATCGGTATTTTTGTGACGTGCGAGTGACGCATTTCGCATAAGTCATAACGTTTTTCTTCCGCTAAATTCTAAAAGTTGAGGTTTGTTGGAAAACTTTTCAGTGCTATCTTAGCACTTAAGTTACAATAAATGCATCTCTGATAAGCCTTCGAATTCAAGAGTGCAAGTCGTTTTTAAAAAATAATGTAAACTGTCTAATCCCGTGTCATGTTTGAGCCAGGTGTTGAGTGCTGCTTTTAACGTACTGCTTTTCTTTTGAAGTTTTCTAAACTTTTTGATAACAGACACATTTCAGGAACGTACTGTATCTACCAAAGAAAAAGTTCTGAAGAATTCAGACGCATTAAATGGATAAGTAAGAGTTCAGCGGATAAGAACGAATTTAATTAATCAGTTAGCATTCAGTGGATTCGTTAGGATTCATTTGAATACATATATATTCATTTGAGTAGTTGAGGTTCAGTGGAGTAGTTAGAGTTAAGTAGAGTAGTTTGAGTTAAGTAGAGTAGTTCGAGTTAAGTAGGGTAGTTAGAGTTAAGTAGAGTAGTTAGAGTTAAGTAGAGTAGTTTGAGTTAAGTAGGGTAGTTAGAGTTAAGTAGAGTAGTTAGAGTTAAGTAGAGTAGTTTGAGTTAAGTAGAGTAGTTAGAGTTAAGTAGAGTAGTTAGAGTTAAGTAGAGTAGTTTGAGTTAAGTAGAGTAGTTTGAGTTAAGTAGAGTAGTTAGAGTTAAGTAGAGTAGTTTGAGTTAAGTAGAGTAGCGAGTTAAGTAGAGTAGTTTGAGTTAAGTGGAGTAGTTAAAGTTCAGTAGAGTAGTTAGAGTTAAGTAGAGTAGTTAGAGTTAAGTAGAGTAGTTAGAGTTAAGTAGAGTAGTTAGAGTTAAGTAGAGTAGTTAGAGTTAAGTAGAGTAGTTAGAGTTAAGTAGAGTAGTTTGAGTTAAGTGGAGTAGTTAAAGTTCAGTAGAGTAGTTAGAGTTAAGTAGAGTAGTTAGAGTTAAGTAGAGTAGTTTGAGTTAAGTAGAGTAGTTTGAGTTCAGTAGAGTAGTTTGAGTTAAGTAGAGTAGTTAGTTAAGTAGAGTAATTAGAGTTAAGTAGAGTAGTTAGAGTTAAGTAGAGTAATTTGAGTTAAGTAGAGTAGTTTGAGTTCAGTAGAGCGGTTAGAGATGTGTTGATTAGTTAAATATCAGAAAAAAAGTTAGAGTTGGGTGGATACTTTACAATTAAGTGAATGATATTTTTCAGGATACTAGTAAGACTTGAGTGGACTAGTTAGCATTGAGTGGACTAGTAAGCATTGGGTGGACTAGTTAGAATCAAGTGGACTAGATAGAATCGAGTGGACTAGTTAGCATTGAGTGGACTATTAAGCATTGGGTGGACTAGTTAGAATCTAGTGGACTAGATAGAATCGAGTGGACTAGTTAGCATTGAGTGTACTATTAAGCATTGAGTGGACTAGTTAGAATCGAGTGGACTAGATAGCATTGAGTGGACTAGTTTGAATGGAGTGGACTTGTTAGCATTGAGTGTACTATTAAGCATTGAGTGGACTAGTTTGAATTGAGTGGACTAGTTAGCATTAAGTGGACTATTAAGCATTGGGTGGACTAGTTAGAATCGAGTGGACTAGATAGCATTGAGTGGACTAGTTTGAATTGAGTGGACTAGTTAGAATTAAAGAGTATTTTCTATCAATTTAATATAAATGAAATGCAGATAAAACACACACTTTATAAAGAAATTTACATTGCATACGATACAAATTAATACCGAACATAAGAAAACCGAGACGTAACTGTGTTTAATCACACTATACAATTTATTTGATTAAGTGCATACAATCAAACCCAGACAAACTATGTTTTTAAAGTCACGACAAAGCATTATCAATCTGCGATACATTGGTAATTCAAAATATAAAAGGCATGTATAAAAATCATTTCAATCGTATACATAATAAACAACGTCAGCATTGTGGTTTGGAAAGCAATTTCCGGCCTCTGAGAATTGTGTCTATTCTGTAAACCGGCGTCCCATTAAATCAATACAAAACTCATTATCAACTTTCCATCATTTCAAAATAATAGGCCTTGCCATATTTATGTTTTTCCTCTTTCAGCATAAATATTTTCGAGTCACGATTACAATTGTAGTCCGTATGATTCATGTGATGAGACGTTTGTAATTCATACGCTTTCAGGAGAGTTTCCCGTATTTTTGAGGTTCTCCGAAATACATCAGGCTCCTGGATGGTATTAATCGGAATTTGATCGATTGCATTGTGGGTAACTGTATCATCTTCATGACGTTTACGTTCTAAAAATAGAACTATTAATCTATACATCATTAAAGCAATAACAACACTGTTTTTTGATGTGAAAAACATATTTGTGTAACTTAACACATTGAAATGAAAAATAAGCATCATCCGAAGCACGAGAAATGGTAAATCTTGCAGCAATATTGAAACGATTATCCCAAAAACGTCTGTGTGGCCAACCCCAGTGTTGACACCTTTAATTGGTCTCACGAGATGATATCTCAGGGACTCTCGCCTCCTACGAGACGCGGTGAGAACTAACGAGAACTGTACTAGGCTCAACGACCAGATGCCAAGGATAACAAGGCACAACACCTTGTGGTACTGTACCTGTAAGAAATAAGACAAACGAATCATTTCAGTACATATTGCTAGTTTCTACAACGGACTATTAAATCAGCCATTTCGGACAACATACGAATAAAACAGTTCCAGAATTAAAGCCAGTGTAGAAGGATGAAAAAGTATGACACAGTTGTTAATGCGCCATTTAAACATCATATAGTAAGAAACTGTCAAACATTTATTTAGAATATAAGAGACTGATTGGTGAATGTATTTTTGAACATATCAAATATTTGGACATTCTCAGAAAAAAACGTAAGTATACACAATGATTTGTAGAAGCCTGAACACGCGCTAAATCATGACTTTAGCTTTGATTTATGAATTATACGGGCCGTACCTCTTGTTCATTAAATGCTTCAAAGAACTCCACAATGTCAGCTGCAGTGCCAATGTACACCAACAGCAACTGTGACAGCTGGTCATGCGTCAGTTTGCCTTTTGGTAAGAGCCAGCGACCCAGGATCAGAACAAGAAGAAGCATCTGTTCAAGCATTCGAATCCACTGGTCTGACGTCAACATGATGGGGATCCTCACCTCAAATCGAATCTAGGATTCAAAAATAATTGCTCATTCAAATGTGAAAAACTTCTAAGTTCACAAGCTAACTTTAGGGGAATTAAAGTTATTTATCTATCTTTCGATCTGCTCAAGCATTCGAATTCATGGTCTGACGTCAGCGGATTATTGGAATCCTCACCTTAAATCAAATCTTGAGTTCCAAATTAATTACTGATTATCGGAGATGTAAGTATAGTTAAAGCGAAGTTGATCGGATTTCAAAGGATTCATCTATATGATTTATGCTTAAATATTAATAGAGAGATTATTATAGATAATTCTAAGACGAGCGGATTTTAAAGGATTTATTTATAGTATTTGATTTAGGCTTAAAGACTATTGGAGAAATATGTATAGCTATTGTGGAGCTGAGAAGATTTTATGGAATTATGTATATGATTTATGCTTGAGGATTATTTTGAGGATTATTATAATAAGTGCGAAGAGGATCGTATTTTAAAGGATGCATGTATATGATGTAAGGTGAAAGATTATTGGAGGGCTTATAACAGTTAGTGCGAAAATGAACGGAATTCAAAGGATTCATATATTTGATAAAAGTTTAAGATTATTGGAGATATAAGTAAAGTTTGTGCAAAGATAAGCGTATATCAAAGGAATCATCTACATTATATAAGCTTAAATAATATTGTATTGATTATTATAGTTAGTGCGAAGATAAGCGGATTCTAAATGATACATTTATATGATGTAAATGGTATGATTATTGGAGATATATAACTGACGTTAGGAAGATTGGATTCCACCTAATATGTGACAACAGTTGGTAATCCATGCCAGAGTGTTACGAGAAACTGACGCTAGGACATTATAGTTCGACATTATTTACTGTCAAAACATAACGAATAGCTCGCGATGGCAATGTGTAAAAATGTTTTTTGCAATAAGCATTGCCTACAGATTAACGATGGTTTTATAATACAAACATAATTATAAGCATTTCTAGCACACCGGATAGGCATTTTCCGGTGAATTCAGCCGTGCTGGAAAACTCAATCTGGCATCCCCCCCATGCCAGATGAGTCACGCGCTGTGACGTAATAATTTCAATTTCTTTTATAATACACTTTATGTAACCATGATTATGAAATTTAAATAGATGAGTTCCATTTGCATTAACTTTAAAAAAATAACATTTAAAAAACAAAACAAAATAACCTTTAAAATACGTGATGTCGAAGGAACTTATTGACGTATGCAGTGAATACAAATTACTGCGCGCCATGACGTCAGTAAACATCATCGCACGCGCTTTTTGGTGATATGTACAAAAATGCGCTTTTTTATGTATTTTGTTCGCAAAAAATGTAATTTAATGTATGCTAAAAAAAATATCTATCATGTGTGTCCGTTCCGGATAGAAATATCCGACCCTCGGGCACGCTGCGTAGCCAGTAACTCGGCAAGCCTCGTTACCTGGCAACGCAGGTGCCCTCGGGTCGAATGTTTCTATCCGGAACGGGAACACATGACAGATATTATTAATCATGTTTTGAGATATAAATAATTTTGAACAATTGCACTGCAAGCAACGTACAATTCTAGTTTTGCAAAAACGGCATGCTGCTTTAAAGCTGCACTTTCACAGGTAGATAGTTTTGTCATTTTTTGTCTAAGAAGCAGCCGATTTTGGCATCAATGTCTTTAATTCAGTCATAAAATATAACACACAATAGCAAGATAGGTCTCTTCCGCCTGGTCTGACGTAAACATGATGGGGATCCTCACCTCAAATCGAATCTAGGGTTCTAGATCTCAATTGTTAGAAAAACGTCTTATGATTGCAATTTTCGTAAAGCGTTGGTAACGCATTTAGCCATAAAACATCAATTGTCGATCATAAATATAAAAACTGCGATTTAATCTGTCAGCCTTCTAATATCACTGGTTTCGAGACATTTACTTAAAAATTGGCTCATTCAAAGACAAAAAAACAACAACAAAAAAACGTCAAAACGGTCAGTATACAGTCAAGGTTGTTTTTTGTAATAGTGCAGCTTTAACATACTTATCAAAGGAGAAAAGAGTGATACCCACGCCTAGTACAGATCCGAGTGATGCACTCAGGTCCTCTAACCCATCTGGAGGGGTATCCGGGCCAATGGTGTCATTGTTCATCCGGGCTACTCGTACAGCACGTGTAAGGCGGCGCGCGCGCTTGTCGAACTCGTGTAGCTCAAGGAACCAAATGGCGGGAACTGACGTCAGCAAGTAGATGAACACACTCGGGCAAAATCTGAATAACACAATATAACGCAGAGATTCATGATAGGTACAGGATAGTGTATTTATAGATTGACTTGAATATATTAAAGATGCACTCTTACTCCCTAATACAATTGTTTTAATCTACCACAAAGGATGAATAAATGTCGAAAGCAATGGTTCTTTTAAAGGATACCGAGTTTAATTTGAAAGAAAGGTGCAGAAACACGGTATTTTCACCTTACGAGACAATAGTAGATCACAGTAAATCACTCACCAACCATTTGTGCGTTTTCAGCTATGAACCAGACGGTAACAATCTTGTTATCAGTAATTAATATTTTCCATAAATGCATTATTTAGTAAGTAGTTAAAGGTTTATCACTCAATATTATGTTTGTTATACATGCGTATGTATTGCTTTTGAATAAGAGTGTCACTTTAAGAATGGCTTCACATAACGAACGCATGTCTTAACATAACAAGTGACTCCGGAACTAATTAATTGACATTTGTTCACTATCAGTCTGTGATATGCAATGTTATATTTAAAATCTACAGTAAGCCAATGCTACACACAGCAAGTGTGTTTAACTCACTGAACAACTTTATTTGAACTGTGTTGAAATATAATTAATAAGATGTCACAAGCATTGTATCAGACAAATCATCCGCACAAACTACATGTACCTTTTCCATTCCTTTCCTTGTCTTTTCACAACAATCACCATTGTTTCCAAAAATAGTAACACAAGCGTGGAAGACAAGTACCAATATCGGCGTTCCTTTGTGACGTCAGCAAGCCGCCATATTGAAATAACGCCGTGTGACGCAAATAGCAGTCGAACAGACAGAGCTCGTGATATGGAAATATATCCCATCTGACGTCACTTCTGCTGAAATTAAAGAAAGCATAAGAAACCATTTGCAAAACGTTTCTAACGGTTTAAACCATAAAACATTAAATTTGGAATGGTGATATGGAAATCTGCGATCTGATCTTTTGGTCAGCAGTCTTTCATGACTGTTTTTCAGATATTTCGCAAAAATTTGCTAATTCCAAGACAAAAAAGTAAAAAAAGCTGAACACCGGTAAATCTGTGAGAGTGCAGCTTTAAGGCATCTATCTCGATTTTTTTCCATTAAAAAACCATGGATAAGACCGAACAATAAAAAAATATACACACAAAGTCACAAAACAACTAACAAGATAAAGACATATCAACACATGCCTCTAAATAAATGTTCGTGATTTCCTTTTTGCAATGTTATTTGTTGGAAAGAAATAAGTTCAGTTGCTACTACTGTATACATAAATTATGTAACTTATGATGAATAGAGGAATTTGAGAAAAAATAACTAAAACATTTTATCAGTATGCAGTGCAATGTGGTTTGTTTCAACCGAAATGCAAGGTTTAAAGGCAATCAAAGATGCATTGTAAGCAAACTATAAAAAAACATGCTTTAATGCACCGGTGCGCAATAAAACTCCCTATGGAATGTATGTACGTTTACATGTTCCGTGTATTTATTTTCAGAAATGAAAGAATACTTGCATATTTATTATAACTAAAACAGTTTTCGGGATTAAGTTTGACGCTGTGTGTCTGTTTCAAGTATTATTTTCTTTTTATAGCTTAATTCCGTTAATTAGTTCTAAAAAGAATGAATAATTAATTGCTGGAAATCTCTAAGCATCATGTGAGAACTGTTTCGTTTTAAAAGTTTTGCCGCAATAAATTGGAAAGATCTATCAGAAACAAACAGGAATAAAGAATTGTGACTACATTACCTATTTTTATATAAAGAAAGCATAGACAAAGTTGTATTCAATATAAATGGTTTGGAGTCTTATTTAAGGGGCACACTATATGTTGGACACGTAGCTTATAATTAAAAATACACATTGAAAATATTAATATATTTTAATCTGTACTAAAAACTTATGTTTTTTGTTTGTTTTGATCATTGAAATCAAATGAGTTAAACATTATTATGCATGGTAATAAAGATAAAAACATATTTAACCCATATTGTAAAAGCACAACTGATGACGTACTTAGCTAAGGACTATGAAAGCTTCAGTCATTAAAAAGAACAGTCCGATTGTTATAAAACAATACTGATACCAAATCATGAACATAACATTTCTGAATGTGTGCTCAAAGACTTAATCTTGTACTCAATATCTCTAATGTATTTTTTCTGCGCACGTGCACTTGTTTGCATGTTAAACAGTTAGAATATAATGAGAATATTTTGAGTGGCAATAATTTGCCCAACATTCATTGATTTAGGAGCCAGGGAAAGTAAACATATTTTATTTGTTTTTATTTCTATAACAAATTTTTGGGCTTTACTTTGAACTTATCAGTATCCCACAGAACCAAAATACATATGATTAAAATGATTGGAGATTGGTTTTGGGGTTCTTTTAAGAAGGAAAATTGGCTATATTAGTTTGAAATAAAGCATGTTGATGTATGATATTATCGCCGATAATGACATAAAGATGTTACCTTGGACAACTTTCAATCTGTTGGTGCAAGCATAAGAAGCAGACGTCGATAAAATTCTCATATTTTGAACTTTAAACTGCAGTATGAAAGCTGGAAATTATACATTTTACATTTAAAACATGAAAACATTTTTGATCGGCAGCACGGATTCACTAAATTGCAAAACGAACTCGTCACCCCTGAACCAATAAAGTTATGTAACAATATAAAAACATTGTGTACAATTTATGATCATATGTTAAATGTCAATGTTGCACATTTCAGGGCAATATAACGGAATCATATTTAGTTGAAATTTTACCTTTCCTTAAACTCGACACTTCCCTGAACTGATTTATTTATTTTTAAGAAAGTGTTAAGCTAATTGTATATACGGACACTTCAGTTTTTTAAATTGAAAACTACAATTTAAAGAACTATTTTTTAATGAAATATAACAAGTCCAAATTTTACACTTAAGTTAAAATATGTTAAAAATTCTTAAGATTCTTCTGTAATATGGACTCAGGATATACTTGCTTATGGATGCGTTCCACAGGTTAAGTGAACTTACTTTTGAAGAAGTCATTTTTGTTGATGACATATTTCGTTATCAGGCAGTAGGTAACGTACGATGCGTTTAAGAGTTCAAATGCAACGAGTGAACATCACATATTTCTTTTAATTAAATTTGAATTTTGCAAGAATATGTCAACCAGTAGATACACATGTTAACAAGATCAATATTTACGGTAAATGTCTCCCACTTATTAAAAATGGATAAGGTAAACAATATTTCTGCGTTTGAAAATTTAAATTTCGTGTAATATCGGCAAAAAAATCTTTCAGTAAAACCATCGGTCATATTGTGAGTGGATGTTAAGCCTCCAAATGATAGCTCGCTGAACAGACATATAAAAACAAGCATACGCATAAAAATTATGTCATATGTGCCATTAAAGCATTTTATGATACCATTACATATAATTGTCCTTCTTTCGCTGAAGCATCTATTTTGCCGGCATGTTAGAAATCCCACAAGGCGGTTACCCCAATAATTTTAAACACGACTGTCCAAAGGCATATGATTGTTAATTACTTTGTGACAAACGTGTTGTCTGGTCGCTTGATAAAATTGTAAAATAACTGAAAATTCTAATGGATGCAGATTTTTTAGTTTAACTTCAAAGCAAAATGATTATGTTTAGTTAATCAGTTTACTAGTTTTATTATTAAGAAACTATGAGGAGCGTACTTTAATGCAATGATGCGCAATAAAACACCCTAAGGTATGTATGCATAATCGTTTACATGTTCCGTGTATTTTTCAGAAGTAAAAGAATACTTGCATAAGTATTATAACAACAAGTATCTTCGGGATTAAGCTTAACTCTGCGTTTCTTTAGCATTTTCTTTTTATAGTTTTATTCCGTTTATTAGTGCTATAAGAGTTAGATTTTTAGTTGCTGGAATTCTCTAAGCATCATGTGAAAACTGTTACATTTTCAAAGTACTACATTAAGATCTTTCAGAAACAAACAGAAATAAAGATTTGTGACTACATTACCTATTTTTATATACAGTAAGCATAAACAAAGTTGTATTCAATATAAGTTTTTGGTCGTCTTGTTTAAGTGGCACACTTTATGCTGGACACGTAGCTTATTATTAAAAATACACATTTAAAAGGTTAAGATGTGTAAATCTAGACTAAAAACACTTGTTTGTTTTGATCATTAAAGTCAAATGAACTGAACATAATAATGCATGGTAATAGAATAAAAACATATTTTCTCTGCATCATTCAAGTGATAACCCAGAGAAAGTAAACATATTTTATTTCTTTTTTGAAACAAGTTTTGGGGCTATTTAGGATTCGGCTTTACTTTAACTCCGTCTCCCACAGAACCGAAATATATCTGGTTACAATGTTTGAAGGACGTTGTTTTGCGTTCTTCCAAGATGAAAATTGGCTATTTTAGTCTGAAATAAAGCATGTTGATGTATGTTAATATTTCTGATAATGACATAAATATGTTGCCTTGGACAACTTTAAATCTGTTGGTGCAAGTTTAAGAAGCGCAAGTTAATGAAATTCTCACATTTCGAACTTTAAACTGATGTACGAGAGCTGGAAATTATACGTTTTAAGCATGAAAACATATTTGATCGGCAGCACGGGTCACAACTACATTGCTAGAGAAAGTCGTCAACGCTAGACAACTGAAGTTATGTAACAATATATGTATAAACAATTCATGATCATATGTGAATGTTCAATATTGCACTGAAACATGTAAGGATATAAATACTTATGGTTGCGTTAAGTGAACGTACATTTAAAAAAAAAAAAATTTGTTGATGATATATTTTGTTATCAGACAGTAGGTTACGTACGATGCGTTCCAGATTCCCAATGCATCGAGTGAACATCACATATTTCTTTGAATTAAATTGGCATCTCGCATGAATTATGTCTACCAGTAGATAGATATTTTAACAAGATCAATATATACGGTAAGTATCTTCCACTCATTACAAATGGATAAGGTAAACAATATTTCTGCGTTTAAATATTTAAATTTCGTGTAGGTTTGACGTCTTATAGTTTCTGAGTAGAAAATTCTTCTATTTTCGTGTGTTATTGAGCAAGTTTAAGAAACATATGTCATAAACGTCGTGTACAAAGGATACGCTTATATAAGTTCATCAAACGTTTATTTTTTTAAATATTTGATTCCTTTTGTTTTGACGATTAACCTTAGACCAATATCGTTAAAATTCCTTTCCATACATTGTCTTTCCTATGCCTATAAATATTAGAAAATAATACTTTAAATACTTATGTGAAAAACTACAGAAACAAGCTCAGTAGCAGAAAGTTTAAACATAAACCCGGTTTAATGGCCCTGGGTAAACGCCAAAGACATTGAACACAAAAACAAAAAAAAATCAAAAACAAGAAACATGGAAGACCAGCACAAAACTCCACAAACAGCACAGTGCATACATACTTCTTATAAAAAACTAGGTATGTTTATCAAGGATTGTTATAATAATAGTTAAATTTCCGAAAATGTTTCATAACATACTGAGGATTGTTTTTTTTGCATTGTTGTATTGTTGTTAAATCTGTTCAGTGGTAGGAATGTGAAAACATATACACAATGTTTTAAATTTATTGTATATGATTAAAGAAAATTCTGAGCATTTAAGTGTATACTTGGTGACCAACATTATTATTAACATATAAAACACATTTTTCCTTGAGTCGATAAAGCTTAACATTATGATGTTATGTCATTCTTTCAACTATTTTACTATTAAATTTAATGCTTTTTTAACAAGTTTTAAATTAACAGGTATTATGCACTTATTCCTCAAGGGCTATAATTTTAAAATGCCCCATTTCCTCGGAACTCTTCAAAGAACAACATACAAAAAATGAGAACTCTTCAACACGAGAATAAGCATATTTCATAAGCATCTAATAATAATACATACCATTAGTAAAAGTTATAGAATTGTAACATCTCTTGGATACAGCTGTTAACATTAGTTCGGATGTGTATACACTTTTGGAATGGCGTGTCGATCAAGAGTCGAAACTATTTGCCTGACGTTGTGAGAGACCAAATGTAATATTGTTTGACATCTATAAGCCTCGGATGATTCTTTCCACGACAGAGAACAAGTGGTTTTGACTATTACTGACCAACACATCATTTAATAAGTAAATTTTTACATAAAATTGCCTACCATTATAAAATAAGACAATAATTCAGGATTTATGCAAATAACTATTTAAGATTTTGATGATCTGTGTTGTATTCACTCTTACCTTCGATGATAGAAGTTCCATGTTGGGGATATAAGTTAACCGAGCACCTGCAATTTGTACTGTGCATTTTATTTCTGAGTGATCTCTCTTGTTTCTTGGCAAACATGTAAACAAACAACTGTCTTTAACATAGAATATAAACTGCGATTTATTTTTAGGCCGTTTCTTTTTATTTATTTGATAACCGATCCACAGCCCATTTTTTTGAAAATCAATAGATAAATCCGTTATCCTTTTGTTTTTTTCTTCCTCCGACGTGGACATTTTTTATGTCTCAATGAAACTGAATGTGAAAACAGAATGTATCTAAATGTTTCTGCCACGCATTGATTGATCAGATGCCTTCACAAGTATTTGGTAATGACCACATTCCATATTCTAGGAATTGTTAAACGTTTTAATAAAGCTGAGATGTTTCGCAGCTTATCGATGAAGATGCGATGCACCATTAGTATAACATTTTAAAAACGCATTTAAAAGAAACATTTTTTTTATTTGAATTAATCAACAATCTAATGGCCAGTCGTGTTTTAAAACTATCGGGGTAGCATCCTAGGTGGGTTTTTATAAAGTAGCAAAAGAAGATGCTTCTATGCAAGAATAACAAATGTTGAATTATCCAAACAATGCTTTTATGGCACTTATGAAATATTGCGAGATTGACTAATAAACAAGATCAATATATATTATTTAAGTAGCTTCCCTAAGTTACAAATGGCTAAGGTAGACATTATTTCTGCGTTTAAATGTTTAAGGTCCGTGAAGGTTTGAGGTCTACTGAATTGTGAGTAGAGCATTCTTATATTTTCGTATGCTATCATATGGAGAAAGTAGTTAGAGGGATGTGTCATAAACGTCTTATTTAAAAGTAACACTTGCATAAGCACATCAAACGGAGTTTTAATATATATCCTTACTTTTATTTTGACGTTCAACGTTAGACCAACATAAAACAATGTCGGAAGAGTGATTATTCACAGAGGCTAAAGATAAACACACATTTCGAAAGTTTTATTGAAATACTTCATTGCCGATACTGTTTCATGGAACAATGTCTTTGTCCAGACCAACTGTACCACATATATATAGTGTATATCTAGACGCTCAACACTTAATGCCAGTCGTAGCAAGTAAAGTTCATGATATTGGCAAAACTCGTTTGGCCACTACTTTTATATAAATTGGTTTACAAAACCGGCGGGTCTATTTTTCCGAAAAGTACAAAAAAAATAAAAAATGAATTTCACTTTTTTTTCCAAATTATTTTCCCGACCGTATTGATTTTGGTGCGAAACGAAAGAAAAACGAACGGTAAGAGTACGAATGCAGTCGATTTTGACTGGTTTGTTGTTCCGTAGCCGTATTCGCCAATTTATGGTGATATTATGTGAGCCAGTCAACTGTTATGGCATCGCCGTTGGCAATGGCGGAATTGACGATAGCAGTCATTCTTTGTATGAAATAATTAATTAAAATATGCAGGAGCTGTTAAAATAACAATAGCAATAAACATTGGCAAATTTAACAGCCGACACAAACAATAGCTGTCACGTGATTGTTGTTTTTCCCCGCAAATTTAGGTCATGAAAATATTGTTGTTTATAGATAAAAAATAAAAGTGTCAGCGGCTGCCATCGAATTAGTAGACACAAATATCTGTAAATTATGTGTGAGAAAAACATTTTATAACATTTTATGGTTAAATATCAAATAAAAGTGCACTAAGTGGGAATGGTGAAATCGAAAGTTAATTTTCTAAGTTGACACCGGTGACCTAGCTTCACAAGTTCGGTAGGTGGTGTTTATGGATTTTAAATCACAAAATGGTTTGGAAATACTTGTCATTGTGTCAATGTAAAGCTTGTGTTTATTTTAGATTACATGTTTATTCATGTTTGGGTTAATAGTAGAGTAAACACAATGAAAGAGTTGAACACATGTGTCAATGCCAGGAGTTTTGTGCAAAACCTTTAGATAAAACAACACGGAAAACTATTTTGAATAAGTCCATTTCAATTTGTAATGAACTTGATATTTCACTATAAATGAGATTTGTTGTTGTAACCAAGGAATACTCTTTAAAATGAAAAATAAACAAGCATGAAGTATAGATAGATGCACTGTGAACGCATGTTTACACAAAATGGCGGAGTTGGGAGAAGATGAAAATGTCCTATACATAATTATGGATTTCTCTGTTACTATCATTGGTACATAAAGTTAAGTCACATGCAAGATTTAATATTTTGCTATGTGTTTTTTTATGTACTGATGTGGTAATTTGCTGCAAGATTTGAATTTGAAATGGATTTGGTGAACATCCCATGGTAAATATCCCGGTCCGAAAATATCCGGACTTAGCATGGATCAGGTTACACACAACTAGGACCCCTCATGGTATAGGTTGTATATACTCAAATCTAGGTCTAGTTTGGTTTTTAGTTTTTCAGGAATTGTTTTCGCAATATTAAAGCTCAAATGTCTTTATAAAATGCTACCTCCTTATTTACAAAATTGGTAATTATTTCACTTTATTGACAAAATCCAATATTAAAATAACTTAAACAATGTTTAGAAAATGTTATGTATTGTTTTAATACAGCGCAATTTTTGTGTATTTTAATGCGTTAAATTCGCCTCCTCTTTTTTCAATTTAATATTGGTAAGTTTTTAAGTGTTCTGCATTCACTTTTGCTTTAGCATACTCTTAAAGCTAAACAAATGTCTTGCTGAGTGATATTCAATGTATCTTTGATTAAAAGTGTAGTTTATACATGTAAACATGTTTTATAGTCAATATCATTGATGTTTTATATGCACAGTATGTAAGATTTAAACTGTGTGTTTAATAAGAACTTTGAAACTTTGAGTGTATTAAAACATGCATTACTAGCAGTTTAAGGATTTAAAATGACAAGTAAATGATATAAATTTTGACTGTGTTTATGTTGTTTTCTGATTTTCACCCTTTAAGAGTATGTTTTGTGACTTTTTTCCTTTTTTTTTTTTTTTTTTTTTTTTTTTTTTTCGACCACCCATTTTTTCCAAAAATTCTTGTAAACCAAAAAATAAAAAAGGAGTGGCCTAAGGAGCTTTCCAAGATTTAGCTTCACTTAAGGGCGCTACTTGGTTATTATCCGCATCCGCGGGAGCCGAAATATATATGGTTAAAATGTTTAAAGGATGGTTTTTGGGTTCTTCTTTGATATAAACTTTTTTTTAGTTTGAAATGAAACATCTTCGTGTATGTTCAACTCTCTGATACTAACATAAAGTTGTTGCCTTGGACAACTTATGATCTACTAGTGAAAGTATAAGAAGAAAACGTTGATGAAATTTTCAGATATGATGATCTTTAAACTGCTGTATGATTGAAAGCTGGAAATTATAAACTAAACATTTACACACATGAAAATAGTTTTGATCGGCAGAGAGGGTCCATTACATTGCTAGACGAATTCGTTACCGCTGTACCATTTAAGTTATGAAGAATCATAAATAAAATTCATAATCATATCGGAACTGTTAATATTGCACCAACATCTGTAACGACATATTTGCTTTCACAGGTTAAGATAACTTACTTTCGAAAATTATATTTATTTATTTGTGATATTTTATCCGATAAATGTTTTACAAAATGTAACAAAACAAACATGCAATTAATCCACTATTTAAGCCCAAGAAAATATGAAAAGTTCAAGGAATACCGAACTTTTGATCGGCCATATTAAAAAAGACAGCAACAACATTTGATTGGTGATTGATATAAATTGCTAATCCATATAACACTATTTTATTGTAGTAACGCTCTATCAACTTCAGGTATATACTATTGGCAATGTCTACTCACATATTTACATTTCTAAACGTTATCCGGTTTTCATTATTTTGCTGAAATGCATCAAATAAGTAGAACACCTTTTAAATCCAGCAAAAAGTGCATGTGTTTTGCCAGACTATTTTCAAACACATTCTATTTTCCGAACAAACCTAATCATGTATGTTTGAATGAAGCAGAAAGTGAAAACTGGAAATATCTGAATGCGTCTGCCAAGAATTGATTTTCTATCAGATGCCTTCACAAGTTATTGGTAATGCCCGCATTCCCTATTCTAGGGATTGGATTCTTAAACGTTGTAATCAATTTTAGGTGTTTCACAGCTGATCGAAAAAAGGTACACCATTAATATAACATTTTATTGACAAATCTAAAATAAAAATATGTTTGCAATGTGTTTTGACAATTTAAAGAAAGAATATTGCTACAGTTGGCGTGAAGTGTTGAGTGGGGGCCGCAACAGGTCTTCCTACAGTCTAGATATACATTTTTGCATATGTAACAAGGTTTTAAATATTGAGTTATATTGAACAGTTGGTCTAGACGAAAACAGTATCTCATGTATAAATATCGGCCATGAAGTGTTGAAATATAAGCATTTGTCATATTCAAGATGGATGTTAAGCCTTTAAATGATAGCTTTTCCGATTTTGTTCTCAAAATCAATGGCACTGAAAGGTCGACGAAAAACAAGCAATATTTATATTCGTTAAGCATAAACAAAATTGTATTCAATATGGGGCGTTTGAGGGGCACACTAAGGTTGGCTACCAATATAATAATGATAATACATACATATTGATTGTTTTAATCTGTACTCAAATATTCTGTTTTTATGTTTGTTTTGATAATTAAAGTCAATGAGTTAAACTTAATTATGGATTTAAAAGAAATATCAATGCTTCTGCATCTTTCAATTGAAAACGTATTTTATGGCCGTATTAAACACGATTGATGATTGTTTTTTGCTACAGACTGAAAGGCTTCTTTTATAGTAAAACTAGCAGCGCTGCATTTTACCTAAGTTACCAATAAATTCATTTATGGAACTCCGAAAGTACACTTTTCCTCTATGATCCTTTATGACAGCAAAACACTTAGTTTCCATACACATTTTCACACGAATCGTAGCTCGGTATCATTTAAGTAGTACCCTTATTTTTCGAAAACTTTCAGAAGATTCAATATTCAATATATATTGGGATGGACCTAAAAACCCCTACATAGATGATGCTAAAGTTTCTAAATTTTAACCAAAGTCTTGTTTAAAAGTGGAAAGTCTATATAAACACACAACTGAAATTAATCAACCTGAATGCCTTATTTTGTTTCACTCATTTGACTTTAAAGGTCAGACCAAAAAGCATATGATTTGTGCACTGATAAAAATATTAGCCGTTATAAATGTATTATTATTATTTAATTATTTGTGGATATAGCATGATTATGTGTGTTTTCTTGTTTTTATCATTAAAGTCAAATGAGTTGAATATAATAAGGCATCAAAACTAATGCGCTCCTTTTGTGCATCCAGTATTAAACTCCTTACGGAATGTATGCTCGTTTACATGTTCCGTGTATTTATTTTCAGAGGTGAAAGATTACTTGCATATTTTTTATAACTAAAACAGTTTTCGAGATAAAATTCGATTTTGCGTGTCTGTTTCAAGTAGCATTTTTTTATAGTTTAATTCCGTTAACAAGTGCAAAATGGAATATTTAATTACTTGCAGAAAATTTCTTAGAAGCACTCGCCATGTGGAAACTCTAACATTGTTGAAGGTTTTGCTGTAATGAATTCGGAAGAACAAACAGAAATAAAGATTTGTAACAAATTTACTTTCATCTATATATTTTTATATATTTATATGCGATAATCATAAACAGAGCTGTATTCTATATAACTGGGCTGGGTCATTTTTTAAGTGGCACACTTACCGGTTTGCCACGAATCTAATAAAACGCATTGATAGAGGTGCATATGTTTAAATCCCTACTCAAATCATGTTTTTTGGTTGTTTTTGATCATTTAAGTCAAATTAGTTAAACATAATAGTGCATTAGAATAAAAGAGTTTTCTGCACTATTTAAGTGATAACCTATATTGTGCAAAAAAACAACAATTGATGACGTATTCAGTTCAGGTGATAACCTATATTGTGCAAAAAAACAATTGATGACGTATTCAGTTCAGGTGATAACCTATATTGTGCAAAAAACCCAATTGATGACGTATTCAGTTCAGGTGATAACCTATATTGTGCAAAAAAACAATTGATGACGTATTCAGTTCAGGTGATAACCTATATTGTGCAAAAAAAAACACAATTGAAGACGTATTCAGTTCAGGTGATAACCTATATTGTGCAAAAAAAACAATTGATGACATATTTAGTTCAGGTGATAACCTATATTTTGCAAAAAAAACAATTGATGACGTATTCAGTTCAGGTGATAACCTATATTGTGCAAAAAAACAACAATTGATGACGTATTCAGTTCAGGTGATAACCTATATTGTGCAAAAAAATAATTGATGACGTATTCAGTTTAGGTGATGACCTATATTGTGCAAAAAATCAATTGATGACGTATTCAGTTCAGGTGATAACATATATTGTGCAAAAATCAAATGATGACGTATTCAGTTCAGGTGATAACCTATATTGTGCAAAAAAACAACAATTGATGACGTATTCAGTTCAGGTGATAACCTATATTGTGCAAAAAAACAATTAATGACGTATTCAGTTCAGGACTATGAAAGCTGCAGTCATAAAAAGAAACAGGTCGATTGTTATAGAACGATACGAAATCATGAACATAACAATTTAGAAAGTGTGCTCAAGGACTTAATCACGAACGTAATCTCTATAATGTATTGTTTCTGCGCACGTGCACTTGTTTGCTATATTAAATAGTTTCAAAATAATGAGAACATCTTTAGTGCCGATAATATTGATAACGTTATTAAACTGTGGAACTTGGTGAAGTAAGCAATTTTTATTTTTATTCTAAAAACAAGTTTTTGGGCTATCCAGGATTCGGCTTTACTTTAAACTTAACGTATCCCACAGAACCGAAATACATGCGGTTAAAATGTTTGAAGAATGGTTTTTGGCTCTTCCAAGAAGGAAAATTGGCTGTTTAGTTTGAAATAAAGCATGTTGATGTATGTTCGTCTCAACAAAAAAGACATAACAATGTTAAACATTTATAAATAGTAAAATTTTCAAAAATGTTTCATAACTAACGAAGGATGCTTTTCTTGCATTGATTTGTTGTTGTTAAATCTATTCAGTTAACTTTGTAGTATCTGATTTAATATTTTAATTTATAGTTGGTGATCAACAATATAATATGTTTTAACACATTTTTTTAATTTCCCTTGAGTCGATAAAGCATAACATTATGATGTTATGTCATTCCTTCAACTGGGAAAATGCTTAATTTAACTAGTTTCAAATCAACAGGTATTATGCACTCATTCCTCAAGGGCTATAATTTAAAAAAAAGCTCCATTTCCCTTAAACCTTTCAAAGTACAAAATAAAATCATTTAGGAACTCGTCATCACGTCGAGTATATGCATATGTCAAAGTGTCTAGGATAATATATACCATGAGTAAAAGTTATTTAATTTTAACACCTTTTGTAGACAGCTGTGTACAATAGTTCGGATGTGTATACACTTTCGGAGTGGCTTTCCGATCAAAGACGAAACTATTTCCCCGACGTTGGAAAAGAAAAAATATAATATAAGAATATAATATTGTATAAGACCCAGAAGCCTCGGATGATTCAATCATCGGCAAAAAGGAAGTAGTTTTGAATATAACTGATCGACATGCCATTTGATAGGTAAATTATTATATGACATTGCCTAAAAATGACATTGCCGGAATAATTCAGGGTTTTAACAAGAACATTCAATGTTTATTAACTGTTTTTATTAACTGTTTTTTCTTCACTCTAATCTTCTATGATAAAAGTTCCATGTTGAGGCTAAAACTTAACCGAGCACCGGTACTGTGCATTTCATTTCGGAGTGACCTCTCTTGTTTCTCGGAAATCATGTTAACAAACAACTATCTTATGAGATTAAAATTCATCCCCATTTTTTTCTTCGATCTTTACTAGTTTTTATTGAATAACGGATCCACCGCCCAATTATTTTGAAAATAAAAAAAATTCGTTATCCTTTTGTTTTTTCTTCCTCCTACGTGGACATTTTGGTCTACTCCTGTAAAAATGGTTGTCTGATCCTTTGTTACAGTAGGGTCTAGTTTAATATCTGTTTTCAAAATGGCGGCCTCAATAAAGCAAAGGCCGTTCATCAAATAAATTCTCGATTTCAAATCACCCTCTTCATCTTAATAAGAACTGACAACCAAAACTTTAAGTAATGTTATCGTTTCAGCTTCAGGTAAGGCAAAATTAGTCTCTATTTGAGCGTCAACCGATGAAAAAGACTAGACGGAGGCACCACTAAAAATGACCGGCCAAACGGTCCTTTATTTCGGAACCGGTTCCGCAAGGCCGATGTCTGTACCATTGGTAAGAGTAAGTACCAATCAACTTAAAAGACACACTATTCATAATTAAAATGTTATGAAATCCTAGGTAGAATTGGCCAGATCCAGTGTTTAGCTTTAATGGACTTCAATGGTGATTTTTTATTGGCGAACCTGTAAACCAACGACCCATTTAATAGAACGCATGTTTCCCACTTGTAACACTCCTCCTCCTTTTAAACTAGGTATAAGTTTTTATAAATAATTATGATTTAATGGGCTTAAAGTGCGCCATCCCACGAATATGACGCAACAAACTAAAACTGAGCATTCCCAGCATCCACCAGTTATATTAAACTCTTAAAAATGTTTGAAATATTTAATTTTTAGAATTGTAGAGTCTAACGCTGGTGAAGCCAACGAGAATGAATCTATGAAGGCATCCACTGTGGAACATATACGGAGACCACCTTCTCTTCAAGTAATTATAGCAACGCGAGCATGCGATAAACAAGAAAACTATTTATTGTTAAAGGGATACGCAACTATTTGTCGACAAATAAACTTATAATTGGTGATTGATAAATATATTGTGGAGCTCTGCTATAATACTTTATTACAGTACGCTCTAACAAAGTCACGTATTTACATAGTTTTCATTCTTTGCAGAAATTCCTCAAATGCGAAACACACGTTCATCATCATTATGTCCAACAAAATGCCCATGTAATTTGCCACAAAATGTTCAAGGTTAGTTTCAAACACATTCTTGTTTATAACTTAATCATGTATGTCCCAATGAAATTAAATCTAAAAACTGAAAGTTTCGAAATGCTTCTGCATAGATTTTCTATCAAATGCTTTTACAAAAAAATGTAAATGGCCGCATTCCCTATTCTAGGGATTGTTTTTGAACGTTTTAATAAAGCTGAAGTGTTTCGCAGCTTGCCAGTGAATATCCACCATTAGTATAACATTTTAATAACGCATTTAAAACAAAAGCGTTTTTGAAACGTATTTTGCCAATTTCATGAACGGTAATTGCTACAGTTTGCATGAAGTATTGAGCGGAGGCCGCAAAACGTCTACAGTCTAGATAATACCATTGCATATGTGTAAGGTTTAAATAATGAGTTCAATTTAACAATTTGGACAAAGATAGTGTTCCATGAAACAGTATCGTCAATAAAGTGTTCCATGAAACAGTATCGTCAATGAAGTGTTCCATGAAACAGTATCGTCAATGAAGTGTTCCATGAAACAGTATCGTCAATGAAGTGTTCCATGAAACAGTATCGTCAATGAAGTGTTCCATGAAACAGTATCGTCAATGAAGTGTTCCATGAAACAGTATCGTCAATAAAGTGTTCCATGAAACAGTATCGTCAATGAAGTGTTCCATGAAACAGTATCGTCAATGAAGTGTTTCAATATAAGTTTTGGTAATATTTTTAGTGTCTCAGTCCTCTGAATACTCAATCTTCCGACTTTGTTTTAGTTTGATCATAAGAAATGCATATATAAATTAAAACTTCGTTTGAGGTACTTATGCAAGTGTTCTTTTTAAAAAGACGTTTATGACATATCTCGCTTACAACTTTCTCAATTCGATAGCGTATGAAAATATAAGAATGATCTACTAGTAGACCTCAATCCTACAGGGAACCTAATGCTAGATAATGTCTATCTTACACATTTGTAACGTGGGGAAGCTACTTTAAAAATATATATTGATCTTGTTTGATAGTCAAATATGTTATATGTGCCATACAAAGCAATGTTTGAATAAGTAAACAATAAATTGTCTTTCTTGCATAAAAGCATCTTCTTTTTGTCCTTATTAACAATCCCACAAGATTGCTGTCCCGATCGTCTTAGAACACGACTGACCATAAGGTGGTTTATTACTTTGTGACGAATGTATTGTAGTATGGCTTGGTAAGATATAACTGATTATTCTAATGAGACCAGTATGTATGTTATGAATACTATTTTACTTGTTCCGTTTACGTATTTCCAGACGTGAAAGAATCCTTGTATATTTAGTATAGCTACAACAGTTTTCTGCATTAATTTTGACTCTCCGTGTCGTTTTCAAAAAGCATTTTCTTTTATAGCTTAACTCCAATAATTAATGCAAAAAGGAATGAGTAATAAATTGCAGAAATTCTTTGTAAAGCACGCTTCATGTGGGAACCCTTATTCTTCCAAAGTGTTGCTGTAATAAATTGGGAAAATCTTTACGAAATAAACAGATATAAAGTTTTGTAACTATTTTACTACATTATCTCTATTTCTAGAAGTATAAACAAAGTTGTATTCAATATGGGGATATTTTTGCATGATTATGTTAAATTCATAAGGCTCTTAAGATTACAACAAAAAGATCTGTGTACTGATAAAAAAACAATAATATAGCTATATTTTGGCATTTGTTTTTTACTGGAAATGTTTGACCTAGTAGGTATTAGCCATATGAATTGCGTTTATAAAGGCTTGTAAATTTTATCACGCATCATTTTCTTATTGTTTTTAAATCATGAGTGTCAAACGAGATTAACACAAAAATGCATTCAAATAAAAACATTCTTTTTCGTTGATCAGGTGGGTTTTCTACCTAGATTATGCTACTTTTGACAAATGTTTGATACCGTTTATAGCGAGAGACTATGACCTTGTTCACTAAACAAGGATAACTCCATGCATGGATACTTATACATTTAGTCAGACCGATACTAAACTAGCAGAGCTTTCGGAACAACGAATGTACACATTCAGTCATAAAAAGGTACAAGCCGAATGTTATAGCACAAAATAATCAAAATCATGATTTTGCCCATGGACTAAATCTTAAACTTAATCTCCCTAATGTTCTCATTTTGCACACGTCCACTTGTTTTTTGAATGCCGATAATTTGCTGCACATTGATACTACAATATGGCAAAGTAAAAATTTGATTCAAATAAATAGAATATTCTATTATTATGGCAACCAAGTAGGAATTAAAATGCTGAATACATTTTTTATGACACATATTTCTTAAATCTTGCTCGATAAAATAACATATTGAAACATAAAAAAACTCTGCTTACAAACTCTTTTACCTAAAACCAACACGAAACTCAAATATTTAAACGCAGAAATAATGTCTACCTTAATAATTTGTAATGTTGGGATAGCTTTCTAAAATGTAATCTTATTTACTGGTCAATTTCGCAAAACGTCATTTGAGTCATAAAAGTAGTGTGTGATCATATAAATCATGTCAATTCCCTGCAAATTATGTGCGAAATGAGCCAATGGAGACAAACATTATGATGTTATGTCGTAATTCTTTCATCTCTCTTACTTTTAAAGAAAATGCTCAATTGAAATAGTTTTAAAAGAAAAAAAGGTCTTATGCACTTATTACTCAAGGGCTGTACTATATTTTCCCCAAATGATTTAAAATGTAAAATAAAGTTCATTTGAGAACTCTAAATTACAAGTATAAGCATATGTTTTGAGCATATTCGTGTAGCAAGGGTAAACGTTATGACTTGTACTTCATCTCGTGAATTCAGCTGTGTACAATAGCTCTGATGAGTATTCACTTTCGGAATAGGGGGTCTGTAAAAAATCAAAACTATTTGCCCCAAATTGGGAAAGAACTAAAAACATATAATATGAGTCCCATCAGCCTCGGATAATTCATTCCACGACCAAAAAGCAAGTGGTTTTGACTATAACTGACCAACACGCAATTTAATAAGAAAATTATTGCATGCCATTACATGACATTATACAATGAAGTAATAATTCGGGTTTTTAACAAGAATTTGTTTATTATCTGTTTTGTATTTACTCCAATATTTGATGTAAGAAGTTCCATTTTGAAAGCTAAAAGTAAACTAACACCGGAAATTTCTTCTGTACATTTTAGATTTGGATGGGCTCTTTGTTATTAGGCAAAATGTAAACAAACTCATGTCAGATAACTTTGTGTATGAACCGCGTTTGAATTGTTACATATACAAAATACATTATCAACCATATACAAAAACTATTTATTGATGGTTGATATACATTGCTGATCCATCCAATAATGTATTATATAAGTAACTATCAAATTCCCGTATTTAAATATAATATTGACAATGTAAATTGACATTTAAATACGATATCCAGTTTTCATTATTTTGTTGAAATTCATCAAATGCCCAAAACACGTTTTAAACAATCAGCTCTAACAAATAGCGCATGTAGTTTGCCACAAATGTTCAAGGAAACTTTCCAAACACATTCTATTTTTCGAACATGTACGTCTCAATGAAGCTGAAAGAGACAACTTTACACATTATATGAATGCGTTTGCCACGCATTTATTTTCTATCAGATGCCTACACAGGTAATTGGTTTGACAGCATCCTAACTTCTAGGGATTGAGATCTCTTATATGTTTTAATAAAATTAAGGTGATTCGAGTTAACCGATTAGGATGCACCATTAATATAACATTATAACAAATTAAGAATTAGAAATATAAGAAACGTGTTTGCTAATTTTATGAATAAGAATTGCTTCAGCTGGCGTGAAGTGTTGAGTGGGCGCCGCAAATCGTAAACAGTCTAGATATATACTACTGCATATGAAGCAAGTTTTAAAATTGAGCAATAATAAACAGCTTGTCTGGACGAAAACAGTGTTTCACGTAAAAAAAATCGGCAAAGATATGTTTCAGTAAAACCATCTGTCATATTGGGAGTGTTTGTTGAGCCTCCAAATGATCGCTGTCCAGATGATGTTTTCAAAAGCAATGGTACTGAACAGACAAGAAAACAAGGATACGCATATGTCATATGTGCCATAAAAGCATTTTTGGGATAACAAAACAACAAAAAAACAGTTAATTATCTGGAAAGCCACCAGCCCATGCAAACATCACACAAAACATACATGAAAACTACTTGTGCAAATTAATGAGCATTGATTAAATAATAGTATCTGTCAAACCATAGATAAAACACATTTTGATACAATGACATTGATAACTTATATATACAATACGATATACTAACAGTCAAAACTTGTAACAAGTATGTAATGTTTATTCCTGGAAAAGTGAATTTCTCTTTTCAAAAGCTGAGTACGAATAGCGTGCAGTTTTGTTCACAACATGCTGAATATTACAAGACATCAATATATTAAACTTAATTATAATTGGGTTCTCATAATATTTAACATTCATATATATTCTTGTCTAATAGTATCATATAAAGGACATGCCAAAAGAAAACGATATTCTGTCTCTACAACATCTTTACAACGAGGACAAAATCTTAACTGCCTTTCAACATTCGTATAACGGCCACGTTCGATTGCTAGCGTATGAGCTGAAGCTCGAAAACGAGCATACACGGGATAACATAACATATAGTTGTCCTTATTCCGCTGAAGCATCTGTTTTGCCGGCTTGTTAGAAACGCCACAAGGTCATTTCCTCAATAGTTTTAATAAGATTTACCTTTTGCGTTTTATCTTTATTAAGGATTGTTGGAATAAGAGTGAGCTTTGTGCACATAAAATGGTTTAAACCCCCAGTAAATTTACATTTTACTGACCGTTACAAGGCGGTACCAACAATTTTTGATAAAAATACCTATGTTTTATAAATAGTATGTATGCACTGTGCTGTTTGTGGAGTTTTGTGCTGTTCTTCTATGTTTCTTGGTTGTGATTTTATGTTCTATGTCTTTGGCGTTTACCCAGTGCCACTAAACCGGGGTTATGTTTAATTTTTTTGCTACTGAGCTTGTTTCTGTAGCTTTTTGCCTAAATATTAAACTGCAATGGCATATACTTGTTTATTTCTGTGTGGCAAATTCGTTTCCAGGTCGATTGACAAAATAGTAATGGAACTGTAATTCCAATTGGAAGCAGTTTTTCAGTTTAACATCATAGCACAATGAGCCTACCTTTATGCAATGATGTGCAATAAAACAGCCTACTGTATCTATGTATAATCGTTAACATGTTCCGAAGTGAAAGAATACTTGCATATGTATTATAACTACAAGAATTTTCGGGATTAAGTTGAACTCTGAGTGCCTGTTTAAAGAAGCATTTTCTTTTTATAGTTTAATTCCAATAATTGGTGGAGAAAAAAATGAACAATTAGTTGCAGGAATTCTCATAAGAAGCACGCGTCATGTTGAAACTCTTTCATTTTCAAATTTTTTGCTGTAATAAATTGGGAAGATCTTTCAGAAACAAACAGAAATAAAGGTGTGAAAAACATTATTTTGATTTATATTTGTTTAGCATAAACAAAATTGTTTTTATTTTAAGTGATTTTGGGTCTTGTTTAATTGGCACACGTTGCTTATGATAAAAATACAAATGTTAAAAGTAAATATGGTTTAATGCGTGCTCAAAAATCTATTTATTCTTTTTGTTTGTTGTGATCATGAAAGTCAATTGAGTTCACCATAATAATGCATTAAAAAAACAAACAAAAACATTTTTTTTTGCATCATTTAGTAATAACCTTCATTGTAAAAACACAATTAATGATATATTCAGCTAAGAGCTATGAAAGCTTCAGTCATTAAAAGGAAAACAAGCCGATTGTTATAGAACAAAACTGATACCAAAGCATGCACATAATAATATTTAAAGTGTGCTCAAGAACTTTATCTTGATCTTTATCTCTAAAATGTAATGTTTATTCGCACGTGCACTTGTTTGTAATATTAAATAGTTTGAAAAAATGAGAATAATATGCCCTACATTCCTTGATTTTGAAGCGAGGGAAAGTAAACATATTTTATTTTTTATTTCTAGAAACAAGTTTTGTGTTTATCCAGGATTCGACTTTTCTTTGAACTTATCCACACTGAACCGAAATACATACTGTTAAAATTTTTGAAAAATTATTTTTGGGGTTTACCTACAAGGAAAATAGGCTGTTTTAGTTTGAAATAAAAGTATAGTTTCAAATAATTAATTCATTTTGTTTTTTGTTTTGACGCTTAACATTAGACCAAAGACGTTAGAATTCCTTGTTATACAATGTCTTTCATATGCCTTAAATATATTTTCGTTATAAGAAATTAATGCTCTGAACACCTTGTTATAATAATTAATTTTCCGAAAATGTTTCATAACTAACATTCTGAGCATTTAAATGTATACTTGGTGACCAACGTGATAACATGTTTTAACATATAAAACACATTTTTCCCTTAAATCGATAAAGTTTAAAATTATTATATTATGTCACTCTTCCAACTGTTTTACTTTTAAATGCCAGGGTTCGTTTCAGTAGTTTTAAATAAACAAGTGCACTTATTCCTCAAGTGCTATAATTTTTAAATGCCTTTTTTCCCCAAAACTTTTCAAAGAACAAAAAATAATCATTTGAGAACTTTTCATCAAGAGTATAAGGCATTATTAAAAAACTTAATATAAAATAATAATAATATATATCCATCAGTAAAAGTTAAAGAATTGTTACAACTCTTGGATACAGCTGTGTACACTACTTGGGATGTGTATACACTTTAAGAATGGCGTGTCGATCAAGAGTCGAATTTTGTTCTCCGACGTTGGTAAAAAACAAATATTTTATTGTTTGAGACCTATAAGCCTCTGATGATTCCTTCCACAACAAAACGAAAGTGGTTTGACAATAACTTATCGACATGCAATTTAATAAGTAAATTATTACCATACATTTTATGACATAATTAAGGTATTTTACAATTATATTTCATATGTTTATTTTTTTTTCACTCAGTTCTTCGTAAATAGAGAAAACAAACATTTTTGGGCTAAAAATTAACGAGCACCTGCAATTTATACTGTACATTCATTTCGCATGACCTTTTTGGTTTTAGAGGAAAAATGTAATCAAACACCTGCAGAATATCGTAATGTTCGAACAGCGTTTGTATGGTTATATATACGATTTTCTTTAATTTTCGATCATATGTTTTAATGAACTGAATATAAATTATATATTCTTATTGTAACATTATCAGATAAATGAACTGCGAAACATAGCAAAATGAACTCGCAATTAATCAACTACAAAGCCAAAAGAAAACGATAAATTGTTAGACCTATACCGTATATATATATATGTATCATCGGTCATATACAAAAAAAACCTATTAAGTCGTAATTGCTATATTGCTGAGTCATGTAACAAAGTTTTGTGATGGTAACGCTTCATCAAAATCAGTTATTTATATATAATGCTGGCACCGTCTACTCACATTTTCACATTTCAATACGTTATCCGGTTTTCATTATTTTGCTGAAATTCATCAAAAGTGCAACACTCGTTTTAAATCATTATGTCCAATAAAATGTGCTTGTAAGTTGCCACAAAGTTTTCCACACTAAATTTTAACCACATTCTATTTCCCGAGCAAACCAAATTATAAATGTTTCAATGAAGCTGAATGAGAAAACTGGAAATATCTGAATGCATCTGCCAAGCATTGATTTTCTATCAGATACCTACACAAGTATTTGGTAACGACAGCATTTCCTATTCCAAGGATAGGGATCTTAAATGTTTAAACAACGAGAAGATGTTTCGAGTTTATTGATAAAGATGCATCCTTAATATTACATTTTAATAACAAACTTAGAAACTTATAAGAAGATGGTTTTGGTAATTTATGTTAAATGCTTCAGCTTGCTTGAAGTGTTGAGTGGGTGCCGAAAAATGTGATTCTACAGTTTATATATATATGATATTGCATAGAGAGCAAGTTATAAAAAGGGACTTACATTAAACAGCTGGTCTAGACGAAGACAACAGTACGTGTGACAGTTTTGGAAATAAACTGTTTCACTGAAACCATCGGTCATTTTGTGAGTGTATGTTAAACTGATCGCTCATTCGATTTTGTTTTCAAATCAATGGCGCTGAACAGACATAGAAAATCAAGCATACGCCATGTGTCATATGTGTCATGAATGCAGGGTGGGGAAAACATAACGAATTGTTTTCCGTCCCAATTATTTTAAAATACAACTTTCAATATGATGTTCCATTACTTTATTACGAATGTGTTGTATGGTCGACGGATAGTACAGCAAAATATGTATATTATAATGAAATCAGATTTTCCGTTTAAGCAAAATCATTATCGTATGTATATAAGTTTACTTATTCCGTTTATTATCTTTTTAAAGTGAAATAATACTTGCATATTTATTATAACTACAATGGTTCCGGATTAAGTTCGGCTCTGCTAGTCTGTTTCAAGTAGCTTTTTTCTTTTATAGTTTAATTCCAAGTGATGAACCTTCAGCTACTTTAAGCTAAATTATGGATTTATGGAAAATATAACCTAATGATAACACTATTATAATCGTGTATTTAATAGCTGAAAACGCAAATATTAAAAGATTGGTAAGTGATAAAATATTTACTGAGATCTACTTTTGTCTCATGGGGTAGAAATACCGTGTTTTCTGCACGCTTCTTTTAAATTAATCTCGATATCCTTCATAATAACCATTGTTTTCGACATTTATTCTTCCTTTTTGGTATATAACATTCGATTTAATTGTGGTAAATCTTATTGTGGAGTAAGAGAGCATATATAAGCATTAACATAATAGTTTTTCAATATGATAGCGTTGGAGTCTTTTGTGAAAGCTGAACACTATACGTTGATGCGAATTTTCAATGCATGATTATGCTTAACTCATAAGACTCTAACGTTAAAAATAAAACATAATGTGATTTGTGGACTATAAAAATAAAAGTAGTGCTGTTTTGGCGAACTTGTGACCACACAGCTATTAATTAAAAAACAAAACATTGATACAGGTAAATATTTTATATCTGTTCTAAAAAAATATGTTTATTGTTTGTATTCATTCTTAGAGTGATATAATTTGTTTGTATTCATTATTAAAGTGATATAATTCAACATAATAATGCATTAAAAACTAAACAAACACACACGTAAACATTTATTGTTTGCAATTTTGAACCTTTAAAACACTATTGATGACTATGACGTTGTTCATTGAGCAAACCCAGCTTTATTCAAACAGCACCGACATACCTATATAATCAGGCAAACCAATAGCCAGGGATGTTTTGTTTTAAAACACACAGCGCCGCATTTTTACATTTATGTAATATTTAATATGAATTTGGAACGACGACAATTCACCTTCAGTCATAAAAAGGATCAGGGCTATTTTTTTTAAACAAAAATCATAAACATACGAGAACCAATAGTAAACGTTATAGTACTATATCATTTCGTGAATTCAGCTTTGTACCAAAGTATGGATGTTTATACACTTAAATAATGAATTGTCGATCAAGAGTCAGAACTATTTGCCCGACGTTGGGAAAGAACCAATACAATATTGTCTGAGGCCCATAAGCCTTTGGTTATATCCTCCACGACCAAAATGCAGATGGTTTTGCCTATAACTGACCGACAAGCCATTCACACAGTAAAATAATAAAACTCAGCATGACTATACATGACATTAGAAAATGAAGTATTAACAATTCTTTTTAACAAAAATATTTAATTTGTTTAATTTGTTTTATAGTCACTTTATTCTTCAATGATAGAAGATCCATGTTCAGGCGAAATGATAACCGAGCACCGGCAATTAGTACTGTGAATTGTATTTCGGAGTGACCTTTCTTGTTTCTAGGCAATATGTAATTTTTGACACCGAACTGTTCATTGGCCATATACAAGTTGACAGATGATCTATACATTGCTAAGCAATGGAACCCTAGTTCATAAAAGTACTCCCTATCGAAACCACGTATTTACATATAATATTGACAATTCCTATTCACATTTTGACATTTACATACGTTATCCGGTTTTTATTGAAATTCATCAAATGCGCACGAGACGTTTTAAAACATAAGGTCTTACAAATGGCGCATGTAGTTTGTCACCGAATGTTCAAGGAAACTTTCCAAACACATTTTATTTTTTGGAAAAAAAACAACAACACACTTATCATGTACGTCTCAATGAAGCTAAACGAGAAAACTTGAAGTATATGAATGCGTCTGCCACGCATTGATTTTCTATCAGATGCCTACACAAGTATATGGTAGTAACAGCATTCTAACTTCTAGGGATTGTATGTTTTAATAAAGCTAAGGTGTTTCAAATTTACCGATTAAGATGCACCATTAATATACATATAAATAACAAATGTAGAATTAAATATTTAAGAAACGTGTTTGCTAATTTCATGAAAGTTTATTGTTTCAGTGGCGTGAAGTGTTCTGTGGGGGCCGCAAAACGTCGTTCTTGAGTCTAGATATCTACTATTGCCTTTGCAGCAAGTTTTAAAAATTGAGTTATATTAAACAGTTGGTCTGGACGTTGACAGTATCGGCAAAAATGTTTCAGTAAAACCATCGGTCATATTGGGAGTGTTTGTTAAGCCTCCGAATGATCGCTGTTCCGGTGATGTTTGCAAAACCAATGGCGCTGAACAGACAAAGAAAAACAAGCATACTCATATGTCATATGTGCCATAAAAGCATTTTTGGGATTACATAACATATAGTTGTGCTTCTTCCGCTGAAGCATCCTTTTTGAGATTCCTAATTAGAAAAATCCCACAATATCATTTCCTCAATAGTTTTAAACACGACTGTCCAATGGCATAAAATTGTATATAACTGTGTGACAAATTCCTTGTCTGGTCGCTTGAAAAAAATGGTAAAGGAACTGTAATTTCTAAACAGCCTACTGTATGCATGCTTACTCGTAAACATGTTCCGTTTACATTTCTCCAGAAGTGAAACAATACTTGCTTATTTATTAAAACTACATCAGTTTTTGGGATTAAGTTCGACTCTGCGTCTGTTTAAAGTAGCATTTTTACAGTCTAATTCCGCTGATTAGTGGAGGAAAGAATAAATAATTAGTTTCAGGAATTCTCTAAAGAAGCATGCGTCATGTTGAAACTCTTTCATTTGTAAATGTGATGCTGTAATAAAATTAAAATACCTTGCAGAAACAAACAGAAATAAAGATGTCTAACAATTTTACAACATTATCTTCATTTATTTGCGTTAAGCATAAACACTGTTGTATTCATTATAAGTGTTTTGGAGTCTTTTGTTAAGTGGCACTCTAAAGGTTGGAAATGTAGCTTATAATAAAATTACACATTTATAATTTTGTACTAAAAAAAGAGAAGTGTTTTTGTTTATTTTGAGCATTAAAGTCAAATGAGTAAAGCATATTAATGCATTAAATATAATCAGAAAAAAACATCATTTTTTTCTACATCTCTTAAAAACTTATTATGTGGCCCTTTTAAACGCAAATGATGACGTATTTAGCGAAGAACTATAAGAGTTCACCTTCAGTCATAAATTGGAACAGGCCGATTGTTATAGAACAAATTGATAACAAATCATGAACACAACCATTTAGTGTGCTGAACGACATAATCTGGAACTTAAACTCTATAACGTTCATGCGCACGTGCACTTGTTTGCAATTTAAAATAGTTTAAAATAATGGAAAAAAAATTAGTGCCGATAATAGGCCATTCATTCCTTGATTTTGAAGCCTGGGAAAGTAAACATATTTTTTCTATAAAAAAACGTTTTTTGGCTATCCAGGATTCGAAATATATATGGTTAAAATGTTAGAATGATGGTATTTTGGTTCTTCCTAGATGGAAAATTGGCTATTTTATTTTGAATAACAGCATGTATGTTCATCTCTCCGATAATGACATAAAGCTTTTGGAGTGGACTACTTTAAATCTGCTGGTGCAAGCATAAAATGCTAACGTGGATTTAATTATCTTTGATTTGTTACCCAGTTTTCATTACTTCGTTGGAATTGCGCAAATGCGCAACACACGTTTTACATATTTGTGTCCAGCACATAGTGCATGCAATTTGCTATATAATGTCCAAGACTATATTTAAAACACCAATTTATTTTTCGAGCAATCCTAATCATGTATGTCGCAAAGAAGTTAAAAAAAAAAAATGAAGTATCTTAATGCGTCTGCCACGCTTTGATTTTCTATCAGGTACCTACACAAATATTTGGTTATAACCGCATTCCCGATTCTAAGGATTATGATCTGATGTTTTAATAAAGCTAAGGTGTTTCTAGATTATCGATAAAGATGCGCCATTTTTATTACATTTTAATAACAAATTTAAAATTAAAGATGTTTGAAACGCATTTCGCCAATTTCATGAATGTTAATAGATACAGCTGGCGTAAAGTGTTGAGTGGTTTGGTGGGGGTGTAAAACATCGTTATACAGTGTATATATACACCATGCTATATGTTGCAAGTTTTAAATATTGGATCCTATCAAACAGTTTGGTCTGGACGAATATAGTGTTCCATGCTATAACATCGGCAATTTCAATAAAAGCAATGGTCAAATTGAGAGTGTATCTAAAGCCACCAAATAATTGCTTTTATTTTTAAAATCAATGGAACTGAACGGACGAAAACAAACGTATAGCATACGATATTACGTTATCATTTGTTTGTTTGTGTCATAAATACCATAAAACCAGTCATGCAAAATTATGAAAAAAAATTGTTCTTCTTGAGCTGAAGCATCTTATGTTGGACCTTGTTAAAATGCCCACAAGATGGTAACCCCAATAGTTTTTTTTTACATCACTATTCACTTGAATGTTCTACAATTAAAGACATATGCGTTGTATGGTCGCTTGTCAAAATGGTGAAATAATTGTACATTATTATGTAATCAGTATTTCAAATTAATATAAAAGCAGAATAAACATGTTATGTTTCTTAGTTTACTAATTCCGTCTATATATTATCAGAAGAGAAAGAATACTTGGCAATGCATATATATTTATCATAACACCAACAGTTTTTGGGATAAAGTTCGACTCTGCGTGTCTGTTTCAAGTAGCATTCTCTTTTGTAGTTTAATTCCAATAATTCGCGCAAAAATGTAATGTTTAATTAATTGCAGTAATTCTCTAAGAAGTACGCGTCATGTGGGAACCCTTACATTTTTTTGCTGTAATAAATAGGGAAGATCTCTCATAAATAAACAGATATGAAGATTTGTAAAAAATAAATACTACATTATACATTTATATATTATATTTTTTTTACGCAAAAACAAAGTTGTATTCAATAAAAGTGGGTTGGAGACTTTTGTTTAAGGGGCACTCTGTAAGTTGGCCAAGTAGCAAATATTTATAAATGTATATTGGTAAATGGTAATATGTTTAATCTGACCTCAAAACTCTAATTTCTGTTTGTTTTGATCATTAAAGTCAAATGAGTTGTACATGAAAATGCATTAGAATAATAAAATAAACCCCATCATTTTTGACTTCATCATTAAATTGATAACCCAAAGACCAGTCAGATGGTTAAGGAACAAAACTGGTACTAAATCATGAACATGAAAGTGTGCTCAAGGACTTAATCTTTAATTTAATCAGTATTATACGACTCAACCCTCAATATAGCTTTCTTAAAAGTGTCTTTTGTAAGAGGACCGTGCACGAGAATTTTGAGTAATCCCACAATGTATTTAGGAAGCCATGATAAAAATCTAATGTGTATCTTTCGGAAAAATGTGACATAAAGATGTTGACTTGGGCGAATTAAGAGCTGCTTGTGCAAATACAAAAACAAACGTTGATGAAATTCTCATATATTGAACTTTAAAAACTAATGTATGAAAGTTGGATTTTATACAATACTGTACAGTATTATACATTTACAAACATTAAAACAGTTTTGATCGGCCGCACGGGACCACTACATTGTTAGACGAAGTCGTTTCTGCTGGACCACTGAAGTTATGTCAAAATAAATATACTGTAAATCATCATATCGGAATATATTTTCAATGATTAACCGACATGTGTAAGGATATAAATGCTAATGGTTACTATTTTATTTGTTGTTTCTGTTGTTGTTTGTTTTGTTGACACATTTTTCTATATGGCGGTAGGTTATGTACAAAGCGTTCACGATGACTAATGCAACAAGTGAACATCAAGTTTAATGAAACACACTTTTATCAAACCATATTACAGATAATACCGTAATAACATTTTCTTACTTCAATGCAATTTAAAGTTTAGACTTCCATACTTATATGTTTAAACTAGCATTTTGCAAATAATGTGTTAACCAACTTAGGTCTCTTATTCAGAGGCTTAAGCTAAGCTAACTATTTTTGTTATACATGTAAATAGCATAACATTGAATTTCTTAAGAGTTTTTGTACTTTAGATGGGAATTATCTTCATGTAAATTACAATAACTTACTCGTTTTTGATTTAACAAAATCCATTTAAAATACATTTTTTTGACTTTTGAAATAAGCTACTTAAGTCTGTAAAGCTTAAGAAGTTTCGAGAAATCGGGGCCAACAGATTGACATGTTTAAAAGTTTAAAACTTGTTACTGAGCTTTTTAATTTTTACTTGTCGACTAACATTAGAATATGTTTTGACGTATAAAACAACACACTCTCTATTTTCCTTGAGTCGATAAAGATAAACCCTATGATGTTATAATGTCAGAAAAGTTTCAGAAAAGGTTATATGCACTTATTCCTCAAGGGCTATAACATATGTTTATTGTAGGCGTTGTATTTATATTGTTGTATAATTAAAAATTGAAATTGATAAAAGGAAACATCGGACTGTAAAGCCAAGCCATTCAAATGGCAATACGAGAATTTATATATTAATATTGGGGCCTTGCAAAATAGTGTTACATGATTAACAAAACACATTTCAGCATCATTCATATGTTTTATAAGTATGTTTACATTTTGAAATTGGATTTGTGGGATTTTCCACCGACACTATGAAAATTACATATATTTGAAAAAATATGACATGACTGGATTCCTTTTTTTCTCACAACCCATCCAACAGTTTAAAAAAAAAAAAAGAATGTCAGCCAATTAGTAATATATTAAATATTTAGAGGATATTAGTTTTTTTTCAGTGTTGGAACGTATACACCACTCATGAATATATGTTTTTCTAAGACATTCGTTAAAAAAACGATCTTTCACTGAAATCAACAAATTTCAGTTTCTTTTATGCTTATTTTTGAAGTTTTATTATATTTTTTTTTCTTTCTAATAACCCCCTTTTTTATAAGGGTGGTTTCTACGCTGCTACCCGTGGGACGCCCCCAACACATAATTATAGCTGATGACGTAGCTTTCAATTCTTTATGTCCGGTTCTAGGACTTTTTGCTCGATGAAATTTTCTTCCAAAAGTTTATTATAAACACGTTTTATTATAAATACACATTTTATGAGCAATAATCATTCCACTTTTATTAAGGCATCGTTGTTCCAAATGATAACAGTTAATGTACGAAAGCACTTTTTATGAAAGAGGACATGAATACATACAGAATTACTAAGCCGCTTTTTATTGAATGAAAATTTGAAAGGTCAAACGTTTTAGCAAAACAAATGCGGATATCCATTGGATTAAACATTGTTATTAGTTTGTTTAATGATACATTGGTATTCAGTCATACGTCAATGGCAGTGAATACATGTCATGAAATATCTGAATGCGTTTGCCACGCATTGATTTTCTATCAGATATCAACACAAGCATTTGACAATGCCCGCATTAGGGATTGAGATCTCATATGTTTAAATAAAGCTAAGGTGTTTCGCAGTTTGTTTATAAAGATGAGCCAATAATCTAACATTTCAAAAACACATTTAAAATAAAAAAAAATGAAATGTGTTTTGCCATATCCATGATCGTAAATTGCTACAGCTGGTGTGAAGTGTTGAGTGGGATGCATACTTTTGGATGTTTTACAAATGTTTAATATTGAGTTCTATCGCACAATTACTCAAGTTTTTCATGTAACAGTATTAGCAATGAACTGTTTCAATAAGATGACTGGTTGTACTCATGCATGTGTTTCATTTCAAGAATATGTTTATGACATATTCTCATTAAAAATTGCTTAATATCAAATCATATGAAAATAAAAAAATGTATTAGAATGCGCTGCTCACAAACTATTAGACCTCAATCATACACGACACAATTAATATTCAAACAAAGAAATAATGTCTACCAACACTATTATATTATTGGCAATGTTTACGCACATTTTAAAATATCAATGCGTTATCTGCCTTTTATCATTTTGCTGAAATTCATCAAACGCCCAAGACATTGTTTTAATCACAATGACCAAGACAAAGGGCATGTTATTGGTAATCATACCTTAAAGCTATTTCTCAAACATATTCTATACTGCTTACACATCTCTCAGTATATGTCCCACTCAGGCTGTAAGAGAACTACTGGAAATGTCTGAATGCGCTTGCTATACAATGATTTTCTATCAGATTCCTACTCAAATATTTGGTAATGATTGAATTGTCTATTTTAGGGATTGCGTTTTTGGCTGTTTAAATAAAAAAAAAAATTAGATTCTGAGGTAAAGGAAATTGATGCTCTATTGAAAGTAAATTAAACAACAAAAATAAATTCACATAAATCCCAATCAAACTGTAAGAGAAATACTGAGAATATCTTTTTGCGCCTGCTTCGATTTGGTATTCTTTTGGATGCCTACACAAATATTTAGTAATAACGGCATTCCAAGGATTGCGTTCTTACCTGCTTTAATAACGCTAAATTTATCGAAAAACAACAACTGATTATTCCATTTATAATACATTTAATAACAGTATAAAAAGAAGATATCAAACGTGTATACCAATTTCATAAATGATATTTCCTACAGCTGGCGTGAAGTGCTAAGTCGAGGCCTTCATCGTTCAAAATATATATTATTGCACTTTATTTAGCAAGTTTTCAGAATCAATGGCACTTCAATAATTAAAGCAAAGTCAATTCGCATAGTTGTTCGTTGTCTTTTAAAGTAGTTCTTTGAATATTTATTATTCACAAAACATATTTGCAGCATCTCAACTTCAACAGTGACTAAAATTATGTTATTGCTATCAAGGGATCGATTTGACACTATAACATAGACGGATGCTACATATTGTTAATTACGAGAGTGACACACGACTCTTGCACCGACCTACTTAATAACCAGCTTGACATGTAACTATCGAACTTTAGAAATACGGACCTATTTCGTTTTTGTTATCATAGTCTCAAAATATGTTTATTTTGTGACATTACATTTACAAAAATGATTGCGTTACTTATTTGCAAAAAAAACCTATCCTATTTCGACATTGACGCCAAGGCTATGACTCTATTTCTACTTTTCCCCAGAAGTGAAAGAATACGTGCATGGCTATTATAACTACGACATGTCGGAAATAAAATTGTATGTGCGTGCTTAATGCAAGTGGTAATTTCTTTTATAGTTCAATTCCATTAATAAGCGCCAAACAGAACAAAAATAGCTGCATGAACTATTTTAGAATTCAGTGTCATTGTTCAACCCCATACCAAACGTTCTGCTGTGATGAATTTTGAAGCTCTTTCAAAAACAAACAAACACACATAAACTTGTGTACCAATTGTACCACAATATCTATACTTACCCACGTTATGCATAGGCAAATTGTTTAAAGAAGGTAGGTTTTGAGTTTTTAATCATATAAATCTGTGGAAAAATACGTTTTAGGTTAGATATATTAACAATCCATGACATATTTTATTCAAAGTCTTGATTGCGTTTGTATTGTCAAAACATTTACAAAAACACCTTCATGCGGATATACAATACCATTGGCCATATAGCCAGACACATTCATATAAAACTAGCAGTGCCGCTGCCTCACCCTAAGATTACAATAGAAACCATATTTTTAATTTGGAACTGGATAATGTTTAACTTTAGTCGTTAACAGGTATACACCCATCGTTATAAGGCAAAATTGGTACCAAATCATGAAGATTATCATTTAGAAGGTATGTTCAAGAACTTATTATCTTACTCCTTTTAAAAGTTTGGTTCTGCGCACGTGCACTTGTTCGCTTATTTAATATAACAGGAATGGATTAAGTGCAGGTAAATGGCCACACTTTCTTTGATTTTGAAATCTAGTAAAGAAAACTGATGTTTTTTTTTTCAAATAAGCAATAGTGGCAAATTTATTACAGTTCTCAGATATTCAATTAGGAACAGCTCGCTGAAAACCTATCGAATTACCATGCACCAACACATTTAGTGCCTAAGGAAATAATATATCTCGTATAAATGTGAGGCAATGATGGTGTTTCGTGTATCTAAGAATATAAGAATATTTTTGATTCATGGGCTATTAAGATCTCAAACCATTCCAGTTCAAAGGATTCTATATTTCGGTATATATGTAATCAATCAATTTCGAAAATTATATAAGCTTAGAATAAATTAAATTCTCTAAAATACAAAAACAAATCAAAATAAATATTTATTTTTGTATTTTGGCAGCATGTTTCGATCACTGAATATTTAAATGGTCATGTTTGTGTTTCGCAAGTTAAGTGAATTAAAAATTGAAAATATTTTTGTCGACACCTTTCGCAATCAGACAGAGGGTTTCTACAAAGCGTTCAGATGGTCTAATGCAAAAAGTTAACATCAAGTTTATCTAAAACTTAAAAACACTTGGAAAACAGTAACACGATAAAAAACTACTTTTTGCAATATAAAGTTTAAACTTGCAGAGAAATAGCTTTACTCGAGTAGGCGACTACTCTGTCAGCAAGTAGTTTGATATGTAAATAAGGGAATTTAAATTAAGTTAGTTTCCTGACATAAAAAATGGGCTGGGAGGGCAAGTTTTAAAAATTAAATTTCGTGTTGGTTTGTATTATATTTTTGTAAGCCGAGCATATTATATATGATATTGGATAATTAGATATGCAATAGCAGGTTTTAAGATAAGTATTTGATAACAAATCTTTGTACTTAGCTAAGAATACTTAAGGACAAATGTTTGTCAAAGACTTTTCATATTATCGTTTTTAGTACCAAGGGAAAATAATTATAATTCTATTTATGTTTTGGCAAGAAATATTTTGAATTATACCAGTTGTAATCAGAGCGCATACGTTATGTATGATAACTAATGGAATTACACAATAGACTCCACAATTTGTTAAATATGAACTTTATGTAAACGTGTTCCAAAGGATACCGCAATACAAACATGAGGCGGCCATTAGACATTTCTACGCGGAAATGAAATGCATAAAGTAAGAAGGACCTTGAATATTAATAAACACAATATACTATGTCTCTGACGGTAATTCGGCATGTTGAAAAGATTTTCATGCATCCATGTCCAAAACAATGACCTAAAACATTAAGTAAAACGTATTATAAATTGTAAATATAATCATGAAAATACTGAATGTTTTATGAATATCTGCAATGAATATTTACATACAAAAGATTCAGATTGTTCACCTTTAAAACATGGTCAGCAAATACACACTAACACAATAACTTTCGGCAAAACAACTACGCAAGATAAGGAAATTGTTTGTTTGTTATTGTTAATAGACACATTATTATTTTATTTTGCATAATTAGCTGTAACCATAAGTAGCATGAAACAAAAACAAACCTTGTTGAACTATTTTGCTTTCAAACATTCTTGAGATGCTTGAAGATTTAGACACATTGAATTGCATTATTTGATAAAGAAACATTCAGTAAATATCCGGGATAATAATTTATTAGATTGCTCTGAACGAAGGAGTAATAAATTTGTAAGGTAACCTTGCTATTGTAAACGTTTAATGCCAGATAACGTAACGGAAGCAGTCAAAATATTTCATATTTGCTGCTTTGTTCTGTTGTTAATAATATTCAAATGTAGAAATTTGGAACGACAACAAGACAAGTTTAAGCGTTCTAACATTATAGAAATTAATATGGGAAATTTTCGATATAATATTTGGTTAGAAGTTTGTTCATGAATGATTTGAACTAAGGAATACTCAGTGTGTAAATTGTTTCCGAAAATGTCCAATATTACTTTAAATCTAACGATTTGTTTATTTCTTGGTACTTATACCGTTGTCCAATGTGTGCAGTTTGAACTTTTGTTTTTTTAGCATGTTAGTTCCCACTTGATGGCCAAAAAAGGTAATATTTATAATAACTTACTTGAAAAAGAAGCATAGCAGCGATAACGACTTCTTAAAATGAAACAGTCGAGTAAACATAAAAAACACGACAAGTTTCTGCATGACTATTAAGGGCTCATTATCAAGCAAATTTTATATAATGCAATACTATACGTTTCCGACAAAACAAAAACTAAACAGAAAAAAAATATCGAGGTGATTAGGTAAGTCATGGGAATAATTTTATATAAATGAATTATTAGAAAATAACAGGGAAAAAAAATATTATAAAGGCCAGAAGTATTCCATGATTTTTTCGAACTCCGGACAGGCAACATCGGTCATAGATCATTCCAAATTACAATGTCACATATCAACAACATTTATAATGTGGAGGTCTTTGTCAAAATCACAAAAGTTTTGAAATTAACACACTTAAGAACAAAGCTCACGCTTTGTCGTAAGTTTATTTTCAAAGCGTGTTGATGTAAGAGGCGTTTTGTCGTTTATTGCTTTATTCGCAAATATAGACAAACACACAGGCCAGGACTAAGCGTGGGGTTTATTACAAAAGAAAATCGATGTTTTCACATCCCTTACGTTCAATGAGTCGATTAAGTTAAACCTTATAATTACTTTCTTCCAAATATTGAATATGAATGTGAATGATAGATTGAAAAGGTTTTAAAAGAAAAAAAAACACATGTTAACTCATGTCATAAGACTATTATCAATAAATGACCATTTCAAAATGATTTTTCCGAACATTTTCAAATAATAACCAGCTCATGTATATAGCTGCTTTCCATTATGTATTCCCTTTTTAAAGGCTTATGGTTCACAGTGTATTATTGTCATTCAAAGGTCAAACTTTTCGCCCGAGATTGGGAAATGGTAAGGGAACATTTGCCCGAGACCTAGATCAAATTCTCTTGACTGTAATTGACCGCCAAGCCTTTAAACCATGTTTTATTACATGTGATCAGAAAGTAATATTTGCTAATATATTTGGTTTTACTTCACACTTACATTCGATCATAAACGTTCTGATTTGCGTCCATTATTATATCCGAAAAACTTTGCTCGTTACCGGCTTCCGAACTGGTGACCGGCTATATACAAAAAAACTTAGGAGAGGTAATTGCTGAAACATGTCAAAATATTTAAAGATAGTAACACTCTTCAAATGTTTAAATAGTTTATATATTTGGCAATGTCAATTCACATGTTTATATATCAATACGTAATTTTTGAAAATGCATTTTTCTTGTGTCTTGTAAAACGTTCCTCTTGCTTGATTTGCCTTTGTGGATTTTGAAGGCGCACCATGAACAATCATTGGATATTCAAAAGTTCTTATTTCAAATAGAGATTTACTTTAAAAAATATACTTATCCGTACACATCTTCGTTATCAAGTTTGAATAAAAAATATCATCATCAAATATAAGTCGAAAGCTTAGAGTAATATTTCGTGTTTACAGTTGTACAAATATATTCCGGAGTAAACATACTAAATAAATATACCATGTGTATCTATTTATTGATGGACAGGCCGTCAACAGTAAAATAGAGTATTAAGTATACAAGACGTAGGATTATTCCAGAAACGAGACATTAACCCTAATGGTTTTGAAAAGTGATATCAGTAACCTCAATATTAAAAAAAAACTGTTCTCATTATGATCACTATTTTGTTTTGTGATATAAACAGTTATTCCAAGGCTAATTGAATCAATAATAACTTGAAAACCTGTCTAAAGTTTGATACATAACATTACCTAACTCTTCTCACGACACCAGCAGTATGTAATATCCATGATATTCAAAGATACATGACGATGATGAGCACGAAGCTAAGAACACTTCAGAGATATGTAGTCAACTGTTAGCCAATTCAAAGATGAAGGATGTTAACATAACCATTACCATGAGCAGCTCGCAAATACGAAATGGCAAACGAATTCGCTTCATCGATAGTAATAGCAATTATCTCATGAACTCCGCTCAGTTCTGCATATAATGAGCGTTAAACAGTCCTACAAACATTCACTTTCCACCATTTTGTTAGAAGTTGCCGCGTTACGTCTTCAGGAAATAAAAATATGTGTATCTGCATATAATGATCGTCAAAACATCCTATGAACCTTCACTATCGACCGTATTGTTAAAAGTGACGCGTTTCGTTTTCGGGAAACTTGTTCAGTACCGTTAAAAAGATAGTAACGTTTATGGTAATTTTGTGCTATGACATTTAACAGTTGTTTTCTTATCATTTGGTGTGAAATTTCTTGTTATTTTGTTCACAAAATGAATTCTGTAACTGCTTACTTGTTTTGCTGCAGTGGCTTCCAATGATTTCAATACACTAAAGTACATAACATATTCAATTGCGCCAGCTATTCCATATATATAAAGTAAATTCAAATCAAATTGAATCCGAAAAATACAAAGGAATAAATAAAAAAAGTATATGATAAATAAACTTTACGAAAGGATGATTTTCTGTTGACCTGCATCACATCTCGTTCGGTGAAATCGAACCTATGCCATAGTTCGTTAAGTGGTACTCAGATAATAATTAGACGATCCGAACTATCAATAGCAAAAATATATTTGCACCATTTTAACTTCTAAATTGTTTCAAGTCATGCTATTGATTTGAAGGTACATATAGTCAGATGCATTGTTGTCAATTCATTCTTTTAGAAAAAGAAAAAAACTAGAAGTCATATTGTCCAAAATTATTTTTCTATTCTAACTGTCTGACACGACTTAGATTTATTCTGTGATTTGCCATACTAAGCAACCCGTCTGGGCTGAATTGCCTCGGTGGATTTAGAAGGTCAATGACCATCAACAATCCAGCTACGGCAGATGGGTATATTACACGTAATATGCAAATGATATATCGAATTTAGAATTTCCTTCTCATTTCAACTGTGTTTTTCAGATATATTGGTTATATTTTATGAACATACTATATGAATGTAGAGTACAATTATATAAAATAGTACAGATTAGAACAGCTTTTGGCGACAACACACCTTAAAAGAATGTTGCTGTCGACAAGGCGATGGTAGATGAAGATGAGCGATAATGGTTTCAGTGTTCACACACGGGGATCGACAACGAAACAAAGGCTATGACAATACCGTTCGTTTCGTTAAAAATGAAAAAAAATACATAGAGTTTATCTTTAACAGTTCGGAAATATATTTGGCTGTGCATGCCTGTTGCAAGTATATTCTTTTTTAAATAACAAATTACCAATAATTAGCACCAAAGAGAATACATAATAAGCTGCAGGAATTATCGTAGAAGCAACGTCATGTGGAAACGCTTAGAATTTCAAAATATTTGCTGTAATAAATTGTTATTATTATGATCTTTTTGAAGCATCAATTAATAAAGATGCGGAACAATTTTACCATATTATCTATATTTATCAACATTAGGAACAAACAAGTTGTATTTAGTTCGAATAAGTTAAAATTCTTTACACAATGTATTACTCAAAAAAATACATCCATGTGCATTAGGATGTTTATAACGACGTGCGAATAACCAGTAGTAAAAACGCACATTATTCCAGCTAAAAGGCCCAAATGTTGCGGTATTTAAGTAATTGCATATAAAATATTTTGGAAAACTATATAATCGTAAGAATTAAAATAAATGCTAAAAAAAACTTAAAATAGCAATGAGTAAGATATACAAAAAAATAATCGGCATCAAGTAACGTACACTAGACCTCCGCATGGCTAGACGAAGTCTTTACAACTGCAACACACGTTATGTACAAGTATAAACACACTTCATTCACAGTTACATCGGAATTATCCACCTTGCACCGAAAACTGTCAAGATTATGATGTCTATGTTTGTGATTAACAGGATCGCTTGAAGTAAGGTCTATACAAATATCAATGCACATCGACTACGGATATATTCGTAACTGTTACAGTTACTTTTTCAATATTATTAAATTTTTCAGATTGTTTTCCTTAAAAGCGTGGTAAGCAAAATAACAAACACTTACACCATATTTGGTTAAAAAAATCGCAAGATCAGATAATTGTTTGATAACGGTTTTCCAAACACACACTTTTATTTTATTTTTCACGTAATTTGTTTTTATTATTATATTTTTATTATAATTATTTGTTACCATAAGTTACATTGAACTTAAACAAACCTTGCGATAATCTTGTCTTGTATGTATCAGACGAAGTTTATTGTTAAATAGTTCGTTTATTATGAAGGAAAAGTTTAGACCAACATCTTTTAATTCGCTTTCATACGTTTTCACGTTAAAGGGGCTAGGCACCAGATGGTCCCAAAATCGGCAAATACATTATCTCAACAAAAGCGCCTAGAATTGTCAATACGAGCTAATGTGAGCCCTTTAATATTTTTATTTTCATCTTGGTGAAAAAGGTAATATTTAATGGCAAACATGAATATTCGTCGGCATCCTTTCAACAACAAAATCTCTTTGTTTGTATTATGTTTTCGACTTTGAACTTTTCCAGATTCTTCTAGTAGCTCACTCAAGGTAGAATTATACTTACGAAAACGATTTGTTTTATTGACACATTCTGGTAAAAATAAAAAAGTATAACAAGTAAGTGCTTGACTATTAAAGGCCATTTAATTAGCTGACTTAATACATTGACATTAAACAATCTTTCGAAAAAGATAACAAAAACAACAAGCCAGTTGATAAGGTAAATTCATGAAATTTGTATTCAAATTTATATTGAATAAAAGATACACACCTTTTTAGATTCTTTCTTAGATCACTAAGGGCATGATCATGCCTGAGGCAACTCTGTGCAAAATTATAATGACGCAATTCACGTATGTACATATAATATGTCTACTCACATTTTTACATATCAATCTATTTTCTGGCTTACATCATTTCCCTGAAATTCCTTAAACATTCTACATACTTTCTGAATCATGATTTCCAATAAAGAGTGCATGTTATAGGCAACAACTCTTTCAAGTTCTCTTACAAACTCATTTAACTTCATTAACTAAGTCCCAATTAATCTGTTAGGGAAATACTGGGAATATCTGATTACGCCTACCACGAATTGGTTTTCTATCTAATGCCTACACAAATATTTGGCGCTTTTCGCTTTTCTTATTGGAGGGATGGTGCTTTACGTGCTTTAAAAACTCTCAAGGCGTTTCTCATTTGATCGAAAAAAAATGTATCATTAATTATTCGTTTAAATAACTAAAATGAAATTAAAAAACAAACAAACACTGAACACCCTTTCAATATCATGAATGTTAATCCTAACAGATGGAGTGAAGTGTTGAGTGCAGGCAGCAACATGTTCTACAGTTCGTGAAAATACTTACCTGTACTTTTTGATTCTTTTATATTACTTTGTAAATTACAATTATTCTATCCGTGTGAACAGGTTGTACGGTTGTTGACAGTGCTCTTTTTACAAGTATCGTAAATGACAGGATTTAAGGTATGCTGCAAAACGTAGGATGTAACTGTTACCTCCGACTGATTTCCTTTCGATTAGGATTTTAAGATCAATGGAAATTGCGAGGGTAAAACAAAAGCAAACGCATAGATGTCACTTTACATTTTTGTCTTATATATGCCATGTGCCTCATACGCATTGTGGTTAAGCATAATATATTGTCGTCTAACTCTCCTTGTTTCGCTTAAGCAATGTGTACGATGTCATACAATTCATCAGATCAATGACAAGGCATACGATTATTCGAGAAATTTTGTTAGCCCTATAAAGTAACAATTTCTAGTCTAAAATGGTGCATTTTGGGCGTATTAATTTTTTCTTCCATATTGAAATAAAAAGTATATTTTTATTCGTAAAGTGTGTGGGGGTGGGGTGGCGGTGGGAGGCGCTATTGGCATGTTGCAGAAATCGATGTTAGAGAAGGTATTACTTATAGGCACTTCTCTTTGGAACATGCCTCCATCCTGAAACCAAAACTGATATGGCTACGAATTCGAGCATTTTGGTGTTTTAAAAACTTTTTCCCTGTCATATACACAAGGATATTATCCTCTACGATGATTAAACTTAACTAACTGGTCAATTAGGGGCAGGGTGGTTGTTGTTCCTACGTGTCCCTCTCCCGATAAATCCACCACTCAAAGACAAGACTTATAGTAGCTTTAGCAACTGACAATGGAAGAATCAGCCTACAAGAGCGAATACATTAAGCTGATGTATTAGATGTATTCTTTGAGACAGAATTATTTGTGTCACATAAAATTTAGTAGTAAAATTATACAACAATTTAGAATGTTAATAATAGACCTAATGCTTATTCAGTATTGGGTTGTCTGTTAGACCTCCTTTTGCAAACTGTGTCATTAAGTTTTTATACATTGCTTTCTTGATCACAAATAGCGTTTTATCATGTTTGTTCTATTAACCGAAGTATTACCTTTTTAATTAATTTAAATCCATTTATCTACAATGGTAATTCTATTGAATAGAAGACTTTGTGCATAATTCAACTATTACAATCAACTTATATATCATTTATCTTGAACTGTGGCCTATTCCGTCCAAAATCTTTTCCTTGCAATTTAAAAAAAATCATGAGCACGAAAAATATAAAAGAAAATACACGTGGATAAAAGGAAAGTTTTATCTAGATTTTAACACTGTGTTATGGATATGGTGAAAGGTACAATCATCACCAGATATTCAGATATTCTATTGTAAAGGGTACTCTTTTTGCATAACATATACATACGGTACTGTTTTTCAAGTCATTACATAGATCAAGAATCGCAATTTTTCAATTCAACTGCTGCACTTCTCTGTAACCTTGATAATACGAGAGTATTCCGTTGGTTAAATTTTACATTTAGAAAGTACACCATATCTGATTGTAAATATAACCAGCATTAATACAAAGGGTTAATGGAAGATCCATGTGTGTGATGCTTGAACTTCAAATTGTGTGGGATATAGATTGGGTGAGGACAAAATTAAAAGTAGATCTCATTAATATACTGTTATCTTGGCCAAGATATCTGTAAATGCCATTAATCGCACATGGTATCTACCGTGAATTGCGTCCATTAATTATTTTTATTTATCTTCCGGACAAAACTGCTCAGATGAATGATTACAATAACACTCAAATATTGTAAGCTTTGGTAATAATATGATATATATTTCCCCCTTCATAGAACGGAGTTTCATAACAATGATATGTTACCTTTGATAACAACTTAAACGAAAATGTAATGGGTCTGCTTCATGTGTAACTGGGTCAGACATCTTTGTTTTATAAATGTGAGCAAAGAGCTAATGGTAAAACAGTATTGAAATTTCAAAAGAAGAGCACTGATAGTATTCTAAATGCACATTTTTATGTGACATAAAAACTATTCGCGCAAATAAAACGTTACACCATTGGTACCGATGAATAAATTATTATTGGTTAAATATTACACAAGTCTGCATAAATTAGTATGTGCCTGTAACTGTTTGTGTCAGTTAATTAAGTATGTAAAATACATCAATACATTTTTTAAATGGAAGGAGATGCAAGGAGTTTGTTTTCTATCATAGTAAAATTTCAACAAATAGCGCAATAAAGTTTATCTGTTGTAAGAACTATTTTAGAAGCACCTATTATATGTGAATCCTTTGCTTTTTAAACGTTTTACAATAATAAATTTGAATATTCTTTCCGAAACAAAAATCAATGAAGAGAACAACAATTTTACCACAATATCTATATTTATCTACTTTAACTGTGAAAGTGTTGTTTTTGACATGAGTGGTTTTGATAGGTTTAAAGCATGCATTTCTTATATGAACATTTTGATATCTTAAAATATGGCATCATTAGTTATAGACAAAATGTTGGTGGTTTAGGATTTTCCTTCTACCAATATGGTCGAAATTGACTGGGGCTTAACCAATTGTAACCGCTTAAAATATTTGAGTTAAAAGACAAAAAAGGTAGTGGGGTTTTAAAACAAAACAAATAGATGTTTTTTTTTAAGATGCATATTTACATTATGTCAGAAAAGTTAAATTTATAATTTATTCATCCAGTTATTTTATGATACCAAAATGCTCAATTTAGATAGTTTTAAGATAAACAGGCATCATATTCACCGCTAAAGATTTATTGTTATTAAGTTCTCAATTCATATTGTATTTGATTTCTTTTCCAACCTTTCGCTATGCAAGATAAAATCGTTAAAGAACTCCTCATCATGAGTATACATGCATACAGCTTATTGATATAATATATATATAGTCTAAAAAAATGTTTCCTGTAGGTTTGAGGTATTTACATTGATTTCAATTTTGATATATTACTCTTCCTATAAAGAACACGAAAAATACAACAACAAATCATAGAACTATTTGTTTAAGTTAGACTAAGAAAAAAGTGAAAAGACAATAAAACAATGTTTTCAAAGTAATTTGTGAAAACAGATTTTGTATTATCATTTGGAATAGGGGCCAAATGTTGGTCCGAAACAGGTACGATAAGTAAACACAATATCCTAGATTATTCTAATTATTTGGTAAAAGTAGAAAAATGCCAGTGACAAAGAAGCGTATGAATTTCACGTATTCGTATCCCGTAATATGTACATATAATATTTGCAATGTTCACTTACATCTTTACGTATCAAAACATTTTCAGGCTTTCATCAATTCGCTGAAATTCCTTAAACATCCAACACACTTTTTAAATCATGATTTTCAATACATAGTGCATGTCGAACCGCAATACTTTAAAGTCCCTTTTTAAACACATTCTTCTTTATCATCTAAGTCCCAATCAATCTGTAACGGAACTACTGGGAATATCTGAATGCGCCTACCACGCATTGATTAATCTATCAAATGCCTACACAAATATTTGGCAATGACCGAATTGCTAATTGGTTAGATTGGGATTTTACGTGCTTTTTAACACTCAAGGCGTTTCTATTTTATCGAAAAAAATGTAAGATTAATAATATATTTTAATATCCAAAATGAAATTAAAACAAAATCAAATTAAGAACATCCTTCCCATTTCATGAATGTTAAACCCAACAGATGAAGCGAAGTGATGAGTATCAAGGCATCAATGAGTTATTGCACTTAATACTGTCCACTTACAGTCATTAAAAGAAACACATGAATTCTTATAGAGCAAAGCTGATACCAAATCATGAGCATTATAGTTGTAAAAGTATGCTTAATTACCTTATGGACTTACTTACCCTTAATATTGGTTCTGCACACGTGCACTTATTCACTAATTTAATATATTGAGATAATTTTACATGCAGGTAATTGGCCACATTTTCTTTGATTTTGAAAGCTGGTAAAGTAAACACATGATTTCAATTTCATGCAACAAGTATAAGAAGCAAATATTGTTGGAATTTACAGATATTGATCAGCTTGGTGAAAGCAGGATATCTAGCTACCATAAGTCAACGGATTTACTGCCTTTGGAAATAATCTGTCATGTTTTAATGTGACAATTTGATGGTGATCTGTGTATCCATGGTGACTAAAATGAATGGAACTGCAATAGCTATATCAGCCTTAACACCTTTTAATGGGAAACACTGCGGTATTAAAGTAATCATTGTGAAGTAATAGTAAATGTTATTTCATACTTTTTCTATATATGTCCATTTGTAGAAATTTGAAAGTTGGAACGCAAGCGAATTAACTATATTGTTTCATTTTCAAGAAAACTTTGAGCATATTATTTCCTATTTGGCGACCAAAATAGTAATAATTTATTGGAAGACATGAACATCCATCGACAACATAAACTGTTTGTTTGCTTGATGTCAACGATTCTATACTTGTTAACACAATAAAAACACATTTTTTTTAGATTCTTCTTATATCACACTTAAATTTAGAATTATACAAGTGACGTCGACGTCGACGTGCATAAATTATACAGTCGATGAAATTTGTGGAGAACTACGTGTTTGTGCACGACTATTCAAGGCCCATTTATCAACTGATTTCACGGCGAAAAGAATTCGAACTTTGATATTCTTGATCTGAAATCACGGATCTCACAGATCACGTAGTAAGTTCAAAGTTACCCATAATTTACAGTTATAATTGGAGCGGCTCTGACAACGTAACTTCTTAACAATAAAATAGTTCTTGTGTATGTTATAGTTATAGCGAACGCACTTTTAGAACAAAGGAAACATTGTTCGACGGTTGATGTCTCCAGCTAGTAAGTAAATGTGAATCCGTTCAAAAGGGGTCAGTATTCAAACTGTTGTTTATTTCCTTATTCGTTGATATAAACAAACACACAGGCCAACTCAGAGAATGCCGTTTTAATACAACTTTTATACAACATTTTCACATACAAAACAAGCATTACTTCGATTAAGTCGATAAAGTTTATTCTTATGAATTAATTTATTCAACTATTTAAAATTAAAGATAAAGTTTTTACTCGATTGTAACAGTAAAATTGAATTTAAATGCCTAATTCACTCACTGCTAAAGTAATATTATTCAAAAATGCCTATTCGAATTGAGTTCATTTTCATTTCCAACCTTTTGCTATGTAGCTGTGTAAAAAAATAGGTATTAACCAAATCTTTGAGCATACATTTGTCGAATGGCTTGTTGGACAGTTGTCAAACTATTTTTTCCGATTTTGGGAAATAAACAGTTAACTATTGCCCAAAGCCCAAAGGCCGATGACAATAGCTTTCTTAGCCTTACGCGAAGAGCTGAGTTAATGGAGGTAGAAAAAGGCCGTTCTGCAGTTGATATATAAATATATATTCTCGTTCTTCCTGATCATTGAATATTATTTATTAAATATTTCAAGTAAAATCGAGTCCATTTGAACAGTTTAGTTAATCTGGTACGTAGACAGTGTTCAAAGTAACATTATCGTCAATGACCTGTTTTAATAAAACCATTCTGGCAAACGGTGTCTCTTACCTCCGAAAGATCGCTCATCCGAATCAATGACAATGCACGAGCAAACAAAAACGAGCACACGCTGAGTTGTCGTTTCCTGTTTTTGTCATATGTGCCATAAAGGTTGTGTGATATTACTATGATATACTGTTTTCTAGACGCTTAAGCATACTCTTTGGCGGCTTACGACTGTTTATTTATTATCCGAATGAGTTAGTATATTAATAGGAGAAATGAGAAATAAACTACTTTTTTCAAAGAGCAAAGCCAGTAACCTTTACATTACTTTGTCTTTTGACATATTATTATCATTATTTCTTTCGTTACTAATGGCATCAGCTTTTCCATTGAATCTCAAAGCAGAAATCTCTCTTCCATTATAATATGAAAGTTTTATTGTTCATTGCCTTTGAAGGTGGGACACGTATATTACGTAGACGTTCAGAACATTCATTGTCCACAAAATACATTTGCAGAAGCGCAACTACCACATTATTACATGTTCTGATATTGCTATCAATGGAATTTCCTACACATTGATATAAGCAGATGTAAAGCTGCCAATGAATTACCTAGAATGACAAACGACTCTTGTACTGACCTCTTTGACATCTTGCATGGAAACATCGAGGAACACGTAACTGACGAACTGGAAGGCATACTTTCCGATACTCTTATCTACAATTATTGTCCCAAATTGGTTAATTATTCACAATGGGTGACAATATTTATGCGGGGTTTTCTTGTAAATGCCACATATTATATTTTTTGCGCAGTGCCATTTAAGGCATTCGCCTGGTACAACACGTCAATCTGTCATTCACAAAACTAGTGTACTTCAAAGGTATATGTAAACAGTTTATACATTTTTACAAAGATTGTGAGAATAGTTATTACACCATTATATTAATCACTCTCGTTGGCACGAGTTTACGCGAGAGTGTGGCCTTGCGTTGTAAGGGAAACTAGAGTACCCGAAGGAAACCCACTCGTCAAGCTGTTTTGAGACCACAAAATAAATTCACATGCGGCTAGGCCGGGTATTGAACCAAGGTCGCCTAGTTGAGAAGCGAGTTTGCTAGCCGAACTACCTTAATATGTATTTAAGAAATGATATTCAATACAATTCAATTTGCCATTTTTCTTCAAAGAATATATTCAGACATATTGCTTATGTTTAACTTACATGAAATTTGTAGATATAATACATGATGTTTTTATAGGTGTTTTTAATGCAAAACATATGAGTTACATTGATTTATTTCCTATAGAATACATGTACTTTTGATACATGATATTGGTCCTGATCAACTACTGCTGCATTACTCTGTCACCTTGATAAAAAGAGAGAATTCCAATGGTTTAGTTTTTACATGTAGAAAGTACACCGTTGTAAACTACTTCCAAGCTTCATTTAGCTGTTTGAACCACATATATGTTTGTAAATAGAACCAGCATTAATAAAAAATGGTTAATGGAAGATCCATGTGTGTGATGCTTAAACTTGAAAATTTGTGGGATATAGCTTAGGTGTGGACACAATTACTAGTAGATCTCATTAAGATATTTTTTTCTTGGCCAATATATCTGTAAATATCATTTATCTTACATGGTATCTACCGTAAATTGCGTCCATTAATTATTTTTATTTATCTTCCTAACAATACTGCTCAGACGAATGATTACAATTACACTCAAATATTACAAACTTTGGGAATACTATGAACGCAGTTTCATAACAATGATATGTTATCTTTGATAACATTTTAAACGCAAAATTAAAGGGACTCCTTCAAGTGTCAGACAACAAGGATTAAAATTTGACATGTTGCATTTCATTGGGGTATGGTATGCAATGGGGCTGTTCAAAATGGGTGGAGTCCGAACTTCACCAACATTTTGAACTGCGCCATTGCATACCATACCCCCAATGAAATGCAACATGTCGAATTTTAATACTTATATTTACATTTATTTAAATCTACATTTCAACTAAAATAAATTGATCATTCAAGAGCATTTTCTCTTTTTTCTTTCTCTCGTCGTTCTCAACGGTGGGTAAATAAGAACAGCTATCGTAACCTAATCTTATACGACAATGAATGCACAGATAAAATAGTTCCTTATTTATATGTTTATTTTCTATTCGTTCATGCTCAAGAATATTATAAATACGTATTATTGCATAAAATGTGTGTTTTCGGTCCGTTATCGTGGTGTATTAAAACGTAAAAACCCGGGCGTTATCGGTAGAAAACGTGCATTATTTAGTAAATTTACGTGCCGTTAATGCCCGGATTTTTGTTTTACATATGCGCTTTCAGGGCCCGCATCATAACAATGAAGGCTGAGCGACCTGGTTTCTGACCGAAAGTTGGTCAACGATGCAAAGTTTTGCACAAAAACATACTTTAGAATATATAATATAGCTGCATACAAATACCAAAACATGAAATAAACCACATATAACTTACATATTTTCTGCTAAGTTGTCTTTTCCTGGCCAGCTGATGTGTTTACTAAATAGTTTTATCTGCAGTTGTTTTAACTATTAAAAGCACTAAATTATGTCTAAAACGACTAACTCCTCCGAACTTTAGTTATTTCTGTCGATTTTATTCAGAAGATACGACTTATATGGACATGATTCCATTACGTCGTATGCATTGAACAAAGAAATTTCAAATATTTTTTTCTCTGATGCTGAAGATGCTGTACATTTTATCAAGAACATGTTTACAAAATGTTCAGGCTTAAATTAGTTATCAAAACAAATAATGGTTAAAGTAGGACTGTATAGGTTATTAGTTGATTACTGTATTGTGTGTAAATAATCCCAGTAATCAAGTCAATTTTCGAAAAAAAACAACACTTTAAAAACGAATAAACACTTCAAATAATGGCGTCGAAACAAAATGCAGCTGCCGAGTTATGTTGCGGTCCGAATCGAGCTTAATGTAAAACTTTTTAAATGACATCACTCATGACGTCATACAAGCACCCGTTATTTAGGTTATTTTGTACTAACTGTTTTTGCATTTTCGTGACATTTAACAGCATTTTAAAACACAAACGTTTCGATTGTTCCATCCATCATGAAATTATCTACATTAAAATCAATCAAATTATTGTTGCTTATTTTGTTTTAACTGCTTTACTGCAGATTACAGTTGCATGTTGCCAATAATTTTACTACGATTTCATTGAAAAAAAATAGTTCCGTAGTAAATATTCCCCGCCCCTTAATATTATTACGCCCAATGACAGGACAGAAGTATCGAACAAACGCACGCGATATCGATCGGAAATGCCATTGCACTTTATACAGAAATAAAATGCAATTGATAAACAACAACCATCGTTAAGGAATGAAGTGTGAATGTAAATACTTATAAATGTGAGCAATGAACTTGTGACAATGTGAATGGTAAAACAGTATTGCAAGTTCAAAAAAAAAAGTTATAGTATTCTAAATTCACATTTATATGTGACATAAAAAAACTATTTGCGCAAACAAAACGATACAGCATTGGTTACGATGAATAAATTATAATTGGATAAATATTACACAAGTCTTTATGAATTAGTATTTGCCTGTAACTGTATGTGTCATTTAAAGTAAAGTATGTAAAATACATCAGTACATTGTTTGAAATATTAAAAACTGCAAGTACGGCAAATGTGGACTAGTCAATTTAAAGGGATTCGTTTATAGCTTGTAAAATGCACTTTTTTATTACGAACATAAGTGTGGGAAATCATAACGAGTGTTGAAACAACAAAGATATTGACAGCTGGAACCCTTCAACAAATGTTGATATTTGCTCAACTATTTGCTCACCACACTATTTAAAAACATTCCTCATATCAAAAGATATCATTTTTCGACAAACTTTCGTTTGTAAAATCTTTAAAAATGCATTGTGTAATGTCCGTATCCATAAACGCTCGCTTTCCGTGTAAATGAGTAATCTACAGAAAATAAGGGGCATTTTGAAGTAGAAGTTGAAGTATTTGGTCATTTTAGACGGAATACTGGCAACATTTCCTCACATTAAGTAAATTTGACCATGTTTTTCTCATTGATATCTATTTATAATACTTACGTACTTATGAAGTTCCAGCTAGCAATATGACTAATTTCTGCTTGGTGACCAAAAAGGTTAAAAGTAATTGTAAACATGAACATTCTTCAGCTGCCTTTAAACAACATAAACTTGTTGTTTGTTTTAAGTTAACGACTTTGAATTTTATCATGAAGTAAATACAGTTTTCAAGATTCTTCCAGTAACTCACTAAAAGTAAAAATATGCTTGCGAAAACGATTTGAATAGATGACACCTTTTGGTAAATTTAAAGAGTAGAACAAGTAAGTGACTATTAAAGACCCTTTAATAAGCTGACTTAAAACAATGACATGAAAAAGAAAAAGATAAAAAAAAAACTAGCAAGGTGATAAGGTAAATTCATGAAATTAGTTTTATTAATTATATTGATAAAAAAATAAGTAAAAAGGTAATATAAAAAATGCTGGGAAAACTGATTTGTAATAGCATTGAAAATTGGGCCAAAATTGATACGAGTCTGATCAAAAACTAAACTTTTTTATTCTTATATTTCACTTCAGGCAGAAATATGCTAGTGATATCGACATGTATAAATTAATTATATTCAAGCCATGTATGTACATATTATATTCGCATTGTCTATCCACATATTTACATATCAAAACCTTTTGTGGCTTGCATCATTTTCCTGAAATTTCTTAAACATCCAAAACACTCTTTAAATCTTGATTTCCAATAAATAGTGCATGTCTAACTAAGGCAGCAATACTTTCAAGCCCTTTTATCAACTCATTTAAATTTATCATCTAAGTCTCAATAAATCTGTAAGGGAACTACTGGGAATATCTGAACACGCCTACCACGCATTAGTTTATCAACAAATGCCTACACAAATATTTGGCGCTGGCTGCATTTCTTATTGGAGAGACTGTGTGCTTTAATAACCATCAAGGCATTTCTCAGTTTATCAAAAAAATGTAACATAAATAATACATTTAAATAACTAAAATAGAATTTAAAGAAAAAATTCTCAACACTCTTTCAATGTCATGAATGTTACCCACAACAGCTTGAGTGAAGTCTAGAGTGCAGGCCGAAACATGTTCTACAGTTCGTGGAAATATTTTCTCGTTCTTTTGAATTAATTCATATTACTTTATAAGCTTTAGATATTCTTTCCTAGCGGACAGGTTGTACGGTTGTTGACAGTGTTCCATTTAATAGTATCGTCAATGACCAGTTTTAAGGTCTGCTGCAAAACGTAGGGTGTATCTGTTACCTCGGACTGATCGCTTTCCGATTAGGTTTTTAAAATCAATGGAAATAACAAACGCATAATGTGTCATTTTACCTTTTTGTTCTATATATGCGATGTAAGCATTGTGGTTAAGTATACTATATTGTCGTCTAACTCTCCTTGTTGCGAGTAGTGCGGGTGTCATACACATCATCAGATCAATGACTAGGTTTAAGATCATTTGAGAAAAGTAAGCTTGGTTTCATGAAGCCATATAATAAGCAATATTTTAACACAGGACAATTGCCATGCTTGTTCATTACTGTTCGTGACATATATTTGTTATATGGAAGATTAGTCAAATACCATACATCGTTGTTGTTGATTTTCGCTTTGCCTTTTACTATCAAAGCAGAATACTTTCATAAGGATATTATCAATACCCGGTGTCTTAATAAATATAGTTTTTTATTATTTTGTTAACGGCCAAGGACATTCGATATCCATGAAATATATTTGCATCAGTGTAACTGCACCATTGACTCAAGTGGTACTATCAATGGAAATATTTGACACCTTGACAAATGCACATTTCTCAAAAAATGAGTGAATGTAAAACGGCTTTTGCACCAAACGCCATGAAAATCTGTTTAAAAACATTTTTGAAATCGTGACTAAATAACTAAACTGACATTGTCCAGTTGTCATCATAAAATAATTTTCTTAAGAGAGTTTGTTTTTTTTTAAATCTAGAATGACTAAATATTGCATTATTGTGGCAAATGACGCCACTTAGATTACTTTTGCGCTAAGCCATTTAAAGCATCCATCTATTTTGATTTGCCATTATGGATTTAGAAAGCCCACTATCATCAATAATACAAATAAAACTTGAGGATAATTTACACGTTATGTTTAAATCACATTCCGATTTTTTATTCTTTTTATTTTTTATTAAAGATTGTATTGGCACATGTTGGCCGGGTTTGATTTATAAAATGCTTTTCAAGTTTTCAAGATAATCAATGGTATTGGCGGCAAAACACAATTGCATGTACAAGATATCTGCGTCTTGGATAGATATGCTAGTAGTTTCCTTTGGCTAATGGTTTGTTTTCTTTTATAGTTAAATTGCAATAATTAACGCAACAAAGTTTATCAGCTGCAGAAAATGTATTTTAAGCACGCGCCATTTCTAAACACTTTGATTTTCAAATATTTTACTATATATATAAATTTGAATGATCTTTACGTAAAAACATCAATGAAGAGACGTAACAATTTACCACCATATGTATATTTATCTACTTCAAGTATTAACCAAATGTATTTGATTTGAGTGGGTTTGGATGGTTTTAAGCACGCATTTCTTGTATTTACATTTTGATATCTCACCATTTGGCATAATTATTTATATACTGTACTGTTCGTTTTTTAAAAGGCGTTCAAAGACATTGTTCATGCATATATTACCAATAAAACAAACTCCAGAGACCCAGGAACATTCATTTGAAACAGGCAATGCAACTTACTCAAATTAACGTATCAATAAAACACTTAGTTTAAATTTGAAACCGAGTTATACGCACTTAAACTCAGTCATAAAAAGAAACACATCAATCTTGATAGAGAAAAACTGATACCAGATCGTAAACATCGTAAAAAAGAAGGTGTGCTGAAGAACATACTGAACTTACTCTTCTTGAAATATTACGTCTATGCATGTGCACTTGTTTGCGAATTTAATATAATGAGACCACTTTAAGTGTAGTAAATTGGCCGCACTTGCTTTGATTTTTAAATCTGGTAAAACATATGCTTTCTATTTCTTTATACAAGTATTAGAAAAAAGCTGTTGAAGTCCTCAGATATTGAACATGAAACTGATGATTGAAAGGTTGATATATAGTTACAATTCATCATCAGATGAACTGTCTTATATTTTTTATATAGTCTTTGAAGGTCGTCTTGTGTGTAGAAATGTTGGTGGTTTGTGATATTCCATCTACTTGTATGGTCGAAACAACTAAGGCTTAACCAATTGTAACTGCTTTGACACTGAGTTAAAAGGTACATCAGCTGCGATATTGAAGTCATCAAATATAAAACATTTTCTTAAGGTATTGCATTATACATTAACAAGCAAGAAAGTAAAACGAACCAAATACCATATCCTTCAAATAAATGTTTCAAATGTTAAGTAATAATATCTTTGTGTCCATACTTAGGTCGCTATCAGGCATTGTGTAAATACGAAGCGTCCAAGAAACTCAATGCAACAAAATACTTATCAAGTTCAATAAAACAACCTGTCATTAACATATTTAGCACGATTGACCCGTTATAACGAATGGCGTCTTAACTGCAACATATTGACTGTCCAAACTTCCGAAATAGTTGGGATCTATAATCATTGAAGTATTTGGGGTTTACCTTTTCGTTTTTTATTATTATTTGTTTTATTGATAAGTTTCCTCAAGTTAATGCATACTTTGTATAGATTTACCTTTTGCGTTTTATCTTTATTAAGAATTGTTGGGATAAGAGTGAGGTTTGTGCACATAAACTGGTTTAAATCCCCAGTAAATTTACATTTTACTGACCGTTCCAAGGCGGTACCTAACAATTCTTGATAAACATACCAATTATTTATATATATATATATATATATATATATATATATATATATATATATATATATATATATATATATATATATATATATATATATATATATATAGTATTTATGCACTGTGCTGTTTGTAGAGTTTTGTGCTGTTCTATGTTTCTTGTTTGTGAATTTGTGTTCTATGTCTTTGGCGTTTGCCCATTGCCACTAAAACGGGTTTATGTTAAAACTTTTTGCTACTGAGCATGTTTCTGTAGCTTTTTGCATATATATTGGGCAACATTTTTTAAAATAACAGATGACAGGGGATACACTATTTAAAATTTAAAATTTAGGTTTGAGGTACAATTGTTTGCAGACAGAGCACATCAAAATGACCACATGTTATGAATGATTTCTTAAAAAGAATCTTCTAAAGTAACAATTACATACATACATACATACAAAACAAAATGTCGGCGGCTTAACGTTTTCATATAGTTTTTGCCTAATTCGTTGAAAGTAAGATGCATAGCATTGGATTCATATATGTGTATATAATATAATAAAAAAACGGGAATTATTCGGTGTAATATTAAGATAAAAACAATTGTATTCATAATTTAAGAATAAACTAAGAAGTGATCAATATGTCAGATAAACTTGTTTTTGCATCCGTCCATTCCCAACAATATAAAAAATGTGTTTACTACTACTTTGTGAACCAAAAAAGTATTATTGTAAAATATTGGCGGACTGTCAGCAACAAAAACAGTTTGTCTGTTTGAAGTCCAGGATTCTGAACACTTGTAAATACTTAGGTAAATACAAGTGTTCATATTCATCTCACATAAGGTAGAAATATGCCAGTAACAACGACTTTTATTAATGACACACTGGTAAATGTAAAGATCACGACATGTTTTAATATGACCATAAAAGGCTCATTAATTAGCTAATTTGATATAATTAGATAAAAGACTCTACCAAAAGAAACAACATATCAAGGCGATGAGTTAAAGTCATATTGTCATTTAAACCGCGGTTTACAATACCAAAATTAACTATAATTATCGTCAAAACATAACCATAATTAAACGTTGTGCAAAATTAGAGGACATGATTCTCCTGCAATGTCTTGATTTTACTCGATATAACAAACATGTTTTTTTTTCAAAATGAACGCATATTTGTGTATGTACGTATGCACATATTGACCTCATATCATTTGTAATCATAAAATGAGTTTGTCTTGTTATTACTTTCTAATGATTTAAAAATGCATGTTCATGTGTACAAAATGTCACAGTGTGAAAAAGGTATATAAGTATAAATAATTGTTTTAATATTTCAGGAATAAAACTTAATAGCCGATATATCAGATTGTCAACCATCTTATCAGTTACAGTATCACTGAATGAGTTGAGATAATGTAATATTTTTATAATTCTGGTGTTAATACTTGATAACATGAAAATAATATTTAATTCTATTATTTTTTTAATATGAAATGATAAAAAAGAAAGTGGAATTGCTTCACTGTAGCAAATTCTTAAATACATTGGTTTGCAATGTACAATAGTATATAACATATTGGTTTTACCAGATAGGATGATAATTTCTTTATCCCTACAATTTGTAAAATGAATTGTTTTCTATCAGTTCAAAGGATACGTTTTATATCATACATAGTTATTCTGTGCAATGTTCATTGAATTATTTACAGGCTGTTACAGATGAGGAACAAGAGGCAATACGTCATCCTTATGACACAACGAAGGCATTCATGTGGAATGTGGGAAGGAGTGTCATCGGATGTATCCCATTCACTTAACGTGCAAATTGCCTTTCTAAGTGAACTATTGATGTTTGTATTTAGAGAAAAGGCTTGAAACCACTTTAAAAAAATGGTTTGTTTTCTGGAAATAATAATTGCACTCCTATCTAGGTTGGACCATTTTAAGTTGCTGGCAGCAAAATTTGATAAAATATATCATGTAAATTATACACAGCGTAGGATCCTTCAATGGGGCTGGGGGCAAGTTGAACACTTGGTTTTACTGAATTAATTTAATGACACATTTGTTCATATCAACCAATTTGAGAATACTCTTTGATACATTATATATTAGACAAACTAGCATCATAGTTGGTTTTAAATCTATGTTTGAATTGTTTCTTTTTGAATTTGAGCAGCAAATTCGCAAAATAGTAGATTCAACACGGTGGAAGTGACATCTGGTGAATCTCACTCAATTAAGAGGGTTTCCGAGGGCGGATCCAAGATTTGACGTAAGGGGGTGGGGCGTAACTTTTTTATATTTCTATTATGAAATGTCGCATTTTGGTGGGCGTATTACTTTTTTCTTTTATTGAAATAAATAGTTACTTGGATTCGTTTTTAATTGTTCGGGGGGGGGGGCGCCATTATTTGCATGTTGGCAGAAATCGATGAAAGAGGAGGAATAACTTACAAGCACAACTCTTTGGAAGAAAACCCCGCCCTTTAACAAAAATTGGTGTTTTTAGAACTTTTCCCTGTCATATCGACAAAGATATTCATAATATAATTTACCTTTACCTGCCGGTCAATTAGGGGCGGGGGTGTAGTCTCTACGTGTACCGGACCCGATAAATCCGCTAATCAAAGACTTTCAGTAGCTTGTGTTGGTTTCTTTGGGACATTTTTTTGGTGTCACATGAAATTTAGTAGTAAAATTCTAAATCAACCTAGAATGTTTTACATATAGGCCTAATGCTTATTCAGTATTGGGTTGTCTGCTGTACCTCCTTTTGCAAACTGTGTCATTAAGTTTTAGTACATTGTTTTCCTGATCACAAATAACACGTTTTGCCATTTTTTATTCTGTTAATTGAAGTATTACCTTTTTGATAAATTTAAATCCATATATCTGCTTTATTTATTCTTTTGAATAGAAGTGTATTGTTTAAATATCTTAATCAACTGATAGATCATTTACCTTGAAACTTTGTTTTTTTCAGTCCAAAATCTTGGCCTTACAATTTAAAAAGAACATTCAAGAAAATACACGTGAATATAAAGACAGGGTTATCTAGATTTTAACACTGTGTTATGGATATGATGAAAAGTGCAGTCATTACCAGACATTCAGATATTCTATTGAAAAAAGGTTCACTTTTAGCATAACCATTAACATACAGTACTGTTTTCAAGTCATTGCATCGTTCAAGAATTGCAATTTTTAAAAGATATTTTTAGAACATATTTATCATACATTTACACGAGTGTACACGATACAATACCAGAGGGAGAACTCCGCCTCTCATCCAATATCTCGTAGGTTCGAACTCAACCAGGAGTATTTTCTCATAACCCCTCTTTAAAATGGTCTCTAAAGCAGGAATTAGATATGAGAGTAATTGATATCAGCTTTTAGCTGTCTTCTCTATGAAACTGTCTGTCAAAATGCATTATTATTATATCATAGATATACATATTAAAGTTTAAGCCCAACAATGCTGTAAACCCTTTTTGCAGTATTAGTGACAACCATCTGGCAACGACTATTCATATACATGATGTTTTATGTTGGATTTCTTTTATGTAAAACATATGAATTATTTCCAGTAGAATACATGTATTTTTTGCATGATTTTGGTACTGATCAACTACTTGGTCGTCTTCATAAAACAATCTAAAATTATCCAAATCAAAACACTCAAGTCAACTGCTGCACTACTCTGTAACCTTGATTATATGAGAGCATTCCGATAGTCTAAATTTTACATTTAGAAAGTACACCATATCTGATTGTAAATATAACCAGCATCAATACAAATGGTTAATGGAAGATCCATGTGTGTGATGCTTGAACTTCAAATTGTGTTAGATATAGATTGGGTGTGGACAAAATTAAAAGTAGATCTCATTAAGATATTGTTATTTTGGCCGAGATATCTGTAAATGCCATAACTCGTACATGGTATCTACCGTGAATTGCGCCCATTAATTATTTTTATTTATCTTCCTAACAAAACTGCTCAGATGAATGATTACAATAACACTCAAATATTGTAAACTTTGGTTATAGTATAATATATATTTCTCCCTTCATAGAACGGAGTTTCATACCAATGATATGTTATTTTTGATAACATCTTAAACGTAAATTCAAAGGGTCTCCTTCATGTGTCACTGTGTCAGACATATTTGTTATATAAATGTGAGCAAAGATCTTGTAACAATGTGAATGGTAAAACAGTATTGCAAGTTTAGATAAGAAAACTTATATTATTCTAAATGCACATTTATATGTGACATAAAAACTATTTGTGCAAATAAAACGCTACAGCGTTGGTACCGATGAATAGACTAAATGGCTAAATAATACACTATATAGACTGTATAAATTAGTTTTTGCCGGTAACTGTCTGTGTCAGTTTATTAAAGTATGTAAAATACAGCAAAACTATTTATTAAATATTAAAAAATGCAAGTGGAGCATATGTGGACTAGTCCATTAAAAGGGAATCGTTCATAGTAAAATGCACTTTTTTTTACGAAAACATGTATGTTCATGTTATATTAACAATGTCTACTCACATATTTACATATCAAAATGTTTTCTGGCTTTCATCATTTCTCTGAAAATCCTTAAACATGCAACACACTTTCTATATCATGATTTATAATAAATAGAGCAAAACTCTTTCAACTCCCTATTATAACTCATTTTACTTTATCATCTTAGTCCCAATTAGCATGAAAAGGAAAAACTGGAAATATCTAAATACGCCTACCACGAATTGGTTTTCTATCAAATGCCGACACAAATAGTTGGCGCTTTTCTTATTGGAGGGATTGTGCTTTACGTGCTTTAATAACTCTAAATGCGTTTCTGATTTGATCGAAAAAATGTACGACTAATAATTCATTTAAATAACTAAAATGAAATTTAAAAAACATCAAATCCTTACATCCTTTCAATTTCATGAATGTTAATCGCAACAGCTGGCGTGAAGTGCTGAGTACAGGCCGCAACATGTTCAACAGTTCGTGGAAATATTTTACTCGTTTTTTTGGATTATTGCATATAATTTTGTAAACTTTGAATATTCTATCCGACCTAACAGGTTGTACGTTTGTTGACAATGTTCCATTTACCACTATCGTCAATGACCTGTTTCAATAGAGTCTACTGCACAATTTAAGGTGTATCTGGTACCTCCGATTGATAGCTCTTCGATTAGGTTTTTAAAATCAATGGAAATTGCGAGGGTAAAAAGGCAAGCCTTTGCACAAAACGCCTTAAAAACCTGTTTGATAACATCTTCGAAATCGTGACAAAAGAACTAAACTGACCTTGTCCATGTTTTTCGTACACTAATTTTCTTAAGGTAGGTTTATTTAAAATTTAGTATGAATAAATGTCATTTAAAGCATCCGTCTATTTTTATTTGCTATGGTGGATTAAGAAAGCCCACTGCCATCAATAATCTAAATAATACAGGAGGATAATGTACACGTTACGTTAAATTGACATTCCTAATTTAAATTTGCCATTTAACTTTGATGATTTTATTGACACATATTGGTCAGGTTTGATTTATATATTGCTTCTGAAGTATTCAAGATAAGCACGGTTATGTAAGGCACAAACACCATTACCTGTACAGTATATTAGCGTCTAGGAAGGAGATGCTAGAAGTAACCTCATGCCAGTAGTTTGTTTTCTTTTATATTTAAAGTGACACTCTTATTCAAAATCAGTACATACACATGTATAACAAACCTCAATTTTGACTAATAAAACTTTAAATACTTACTAAATAATGCATTTATGGAAAATATTAATTTATGATAACAAGATTGTAGCCGTGTATTTAATAGCAGAAAGCGCAAAAATATTAAATGATTGGTGAATGCTAAAAGATTTACTGTGGTGTACTATAGTCTCATAAGGTAGGAATACCGTGTTTGATGCTAATTTCTTTCAAATTAAGCTCGGTTTCCTTCATAAGAACCACTGTTCTCGACATTTATTCATACTTTTTGGAATATTAAAACAATAACATTAATTGTGGTAATCTTATCTGGGAGTAAGAGTGCATCTTTAAATTTCAACAATTAGCGCAAAAAAGTTTATCAGCTGCAAGAACTGTTTTAGAAGCACGTGTTATATACAAACATCAATGAAGAGGCGTAAAAAAATTACCACAACATCTATATTTATCTGCTTTAAGTATGAACATGTTGTTTTTGATGTGAGTGGTTTTGATTAATTGAAAGCATGCATTTCTTGTATAGATATATTGATCTTAACATATGGCATAATTAGTTACAGACTTTACTGTTCTTCTTTTAGGAAGCGTATGTTCAAAGATAGCTTCATGCATATATTACCAATATAACAGCAGCCAGATAGCTAGGAACAATCATTTGAATCAGGCAATACAACATACTCAAATTAACGTATCAATACAACATGTATTATACATTTGAAACCGAGCTATATGCACCTAGACTCAGTCATAACAAGAAACGCATCAATTTTAATATAGCAAAACTGATATCAAACCCTGAACGTTATAATATTGAAGGAGTGCTGAAAAACATTCTAACTTACTCTCCTTGGAATATTGCTTCTGTGCATGTGAACTTGTTTACTAATTTAATATAATGAGACCACTTTAAGTGTAGTAGATTGGCCGCACTTGCTTTCAGTTTTAAATCTGGTAAAAACATATTATTTCTGTTTCTTGAAATAAGCATTAGAAGCAATGTTGTTGGAATCCTAAGATATTGAACATGGAACTGATGATTAGTAAGTAATTATATGGTTAAAATGCATCATCCAATGAACTCTCTAATAAAACAATATTTGTTATAATGTGGGAAACTGGTTTGGGATTTTCCATCAACTAGTATGGTCGAAAAAAACTGGCGTTTAACCAATTGTAACCGTTTAAAATATTTGAGTTAAAAGGTCAATAAACTGCGACATTGAAGTTATAAGATATAGAACATTTTCTATAACTACTGCATTATACATAAACAAGCAAGAAAGTAGAAAATTCAAATTGAATAACAAAACTTAAAAAAACAAAGTCAAAGGTTATTTAGTCAGAATATATTTATGCCCATAAATTTCACTGTCAGGCCTTTTGTAGATACAAAGCGTGCAAGAAACATATTTGGGAATGGTTATACGGTAATAACTATTGGCATCTGAACTGCAATATATAGTCTAAACTTCCAAAATATTAAAGTTCCCTTATGACTGGAAATGCATTTTTTATTCGTTTGAATTCTTAAGTAAAAGATACAACTGCTTACAAACAGAGTACATCAAAATGTTCATGTGTGTTAAGGATATTTCATAAAAGGCTTGTAATAATTACAAATGCATACATACATCACAAAAGGGTCATTTAGACTTTATTCTTAACGTGTTTATAAATTATTTGACGACTTATGCTTTGGGATTAAAATACATCACATAAGGTTTTTTTATGAATACTCTGAACGAAGAAACGATCAAAAAAATGTCTCATATAAATTTGTTGTTGCATCCGTTAATCAATATTTGATTTGTTGCTGCTAATTGTAAAACGTATTAAATTTTGTTTTCTTTCAACTTTGTGAACAGACATGTATTTTGTTTTTGTTTTTGTAAAATTTGCACAATCCTGAAAACTGTTTGTCTGTTTGTCGGTTTGATTTCCACAGTTCTGATATGTGTTAACACAAAAATGAAACACCCAGTAACTAGGACTTGTATACATGACACAGTCTGGTAAACATAAAGAGTACAACATACTTTTAAATGACTATAAAAGTATCACTAATTCGCTGATCTGATGCCTAGCAATATAATACCCTAGCGCAAAACAAATGATATTAATAACAGTTTAGCTTCAGTCAAAAGGATTCGAACCAGGATTGTCTTGATCTCAGATCATCCGATGCATCATGCTTCAAATATATCCTTAAGTTTCAATTTAAATAAAACATACAATTGCCTCAACATTGAAGCGGAGGTTATATCTTTTTAAATTTAAACTGTTTTGTGTTGTTTCTGTCGTAAATAGGAACAAATACACAGGTCAAAAGAGGTAGTGGGGTAATATAACAAAACAAATAGGTGTTTTCTCATACAATACACATGGCATATTTACATGATTTTTTCATCCAAAAAAATAATATTAGAATAATGCGTCTTTTGAATAGTTTTAAAATAAACAGGCATAATATACTTACCGCTAAAGGTTCATTATCAAAAAGTTCTCAATTCTTATTGTTTTTGGTTTCTTTTCTAACCTAACGATAGTCAAGATAAAATCGTTGGAGAACTCCTCATGAAGAGTATACATGCATAGTCATTAGTTTAATGATGCAATATATATAAAGCCTTCATGTAAAATAGTTAAGAAATCACATGTCGAGAAACATATTACATTTTTCTGCGGATTTATTAAATATTAATGATATAATAAGTTTTTAATGCTAAGTCCGACAGCATAGGTTGTAGGGACTTTGGCAGTGCTCTATGTAACTATAACGTAAATGAACTGTTATAATATGGTCGTATCTTGTGCCTTCGAATGATCGCTCTTCCGACTGTTCGTTTCTTCTTAAAAAAATGATAAAACGGAATGGGCTAATCCACGATGCAAACGCAAAAGCGTAATCTTTTGCGTTGGTGTCAAATATGCCAAAACATAGCGGGTGTCCTTGGCCTTTAACGCTGAAGCATATGCTGCCTTCGTTTTTTTATTTGGATGAGTTAGTAGACTAGATTTTGGATTTTTCCAGAAACCGACATAAACCAATACTTATTAAACACGACTATCCTTATCGTGTTTCATTACTTTGTCCTTTGATTCATTTTCTTTATGGTCACTTTATCATACAACTTAAAATTTGTTTTACGAAAATAAATCATTCATTCTGATATTATGTTGTAATTGTGCGTTGTCTTTTCATCTGTATATACAAATTACGTAGAACATCAGAACATTCATTTTTCCTAAAATATATGTGGCATTGATTCAAGTTATGCTTTTGCAACCGAGGAAACAATTTGACACTTTAATATTGACAGACGCAATGTTATCAATTATTTACAGAGAGTGACAAATTACCCTTTTACCGACCTCATTGACAACCTCAGTGGAAAAATCGGGGAACTCGAAACTTACGAACTAAAAATAACATTTACCACTATTGTTTTGTTTGTTTTCATGGTTTGAAAGTAAGATTAATTTTATAAGATGACCTTATAAAATGTTTTCGTTATATCAGAGGTTTTTATTTCTTTTGCGATGTGTCATTTTCAATTTCAACCTTGTTTGACTTGTTTTATTGAGTTTAGATGGTGAACAATGAACAATCCAACCATTGGTGCTCACTTCAAATAGTTCTCGATTTATTGTCCACCTAATTCAAATACATAAAAAAGCATGCATATAAGCCTATCATTAGCCTGCTTGTATATCATTTAAATCAAGCTTGAATGTTCAAAGTAACATATCGTGCAAACAGCTGTGTAAATTGGAATTAAAATACTTTTTTTATAAAAAAACTTATTGAATAACCTTTCGGTCCATAATAAAAAAGTAAGTATTCTAGTAAAAACATATTAGAAATGAGACATTAACGCTATCATTTTCGAAATTCATATCAGTTAAACATAACTATTTTTGAAACAAGAACGTCCTAATGCCTGTTCATTACATTGTTATGTAATATAACAATTACATCTCAAATGTCGAAAAGCAACAGTAGTTCCGTTTAGTTACAATGATCACTACTCAGTTTCATTAGAATTCAAAGTTCGTTATCTTTTAAGCATTACTCATGTTTAACGTAGACGTTCCGAACAATCTCTGACAACATTTAGTTGTAGTAGCGCAAATACTATATCGATTCAAGTAATGCTCCTGCCATCGAGGGAACTATTTGACACTTTGAAAGAGACTGATTAAAGTAAGGAACTATAAATATGTTGTCCAGGCTTCTTTTCAATCTACATTTTTTGCCTTGAAATAGATTTTTGACATGACATGACACCATTTGCGATTTGCCATGATAAACGTACAAAAGTCTGGAACGCCTTAACTTTATTATGGTGTGACATATAATGCCTTTTTTGTCTAACTGACATGCTATGAAGTCTAACAGACAATCAATAAAGGATAAATGAAATTTTCTCATATCTAGCTAGCCGACATGTGATTATGTCTAACTGACATGTTATTTTGTTTTATATACATTTAAGTATGTATAAATATAATGCGATTTTGTCTTACTAGCATGCTTTTATGTCAAAATGAAATGTTATTATGTTTAACTTACGCAAACTTATGTAAAAAAATCGTGTTACTATGTCTAACTAACATGTTATCATGTTCATATCGAAGAAATGTGATAAATGTCGTACTGACATACTATTTTGTCAGACTGACGTTCTATTGTTTCTATTTAGCTTGTAATTAAGTCTAACCGTTATGTGATTTCGTCAAACAGACATGTTAATATTTCAGATTGACATGCTTTTAGTCTATTTGACATGATAGTATGCCATTGTGAAAAGATATGTCTATGTGGCATACTACTATATCAATCCGACGTGTTTTTTTCTATTTCTGATTCATCATGTAAAAAGACAATATGATGCTGTTGAAAGATACCAATTATGTCTCATCGATATTATATATAGTCCGATTACCATGTTGACTTTTCTCATTGATACGAGAACTTGTCAATTTGATAACATCCTAGTACGGAATGAAGACATTGTATTAAGACAAAGTTTAGAAAGCACAACACATATTTTATTACGTTTTATATAGTTATGATGAAGTATGGGACGGAGGCCTTTCGTACAAAGTTAAATCTTGAAACTTTTGGTTCATGTTCGTCTTTAAATGAAAATATCACCATTTGAAAAATAAAACAATACCAGTAGTAGATTGACAAACAAAATTACAATAGAATGCACAAAAGGTAGGCGAAAAATTCCTGAGAGCAAGTTCGTAAGTTCGCTGTTGCAAGTAGTTTTATTTCTTTTATATTAAATTCCAATAATTTGTTAGTTATTACTCCCACTGAACTTATGTAACTCTATAAACACTACAATGATAAAATCAACATTGCACCGATAATAATCAACATTGAATGTCTAACGTTTAGTTGTCACAGGATACGGAGCATAACTTTTTTGTCCACATTTTTCACTATAGGGCAGAATGGTATTATGAAACGTTCAAGAAGTCAAAATGCAGCAAATACACATCAGGTTCAATGCAACACCAAATTGTCAAAACATTTTGATATGGTTATACGGTAATAACGCTTATAAAAAAACTACATCCGTATTATTAATTGTGCTCAATAAAAAATTTGCGAACTACATGTAAACGAGAGAAACTGAAAATAAAGCAGCTTTCTCATATTTAAATTGTGCGGGAATGAAAAAATCTGAGTCTTATAAAAAAGGTTTCCTGTAGGTTCAGGTATTAACATTGATTTGAATTTGTTATAACAATCTTTCAATAAAGAACATGAAAACTACAAAAAAGAATACATGAAACTATTTGTTTAAGCTATACTAAGAAAAAGGTAAAAAGACAATAAAACAAGTAATTTGTGAAAAACAATTTTGCATAAGCATTTGGAATAGAGGCCAAATGTTGGTCCGAAACAGGTCCGATAAGTAACCACAATGTCCTAGATTATTCTAATTATTTGGTAAAGGTAGAAAAATGTCAGTGACAAAGAAGCGTTTGAAGTTCACATATTCAATTCCCGTAATATGTACATATAATATGTGCAATGTTTACTCACATCTTTACGTATCAAAACATTTTCAGGCTTTTATCATTTCGCTAAAATTCCTCAAACATCCAACACTTTTTAAATCATGATGTTCAATAAATAGTTCATGTCGATGTCCACAAAACTGTCAAGTCCTTTTTCACACACATTCTTCTTAATCATCTAAGTCCCAATCAATCTGTTAAGGAACTACTGGGAATATCTGAATGCGCCTATCACGCATTGATTATTATATCAAATGCCTACACAAATATTTGGCAATGACCAAATTGCTAATTGGTGGGATCGGGATATTACGAGCTTCAATAACACTCAAGGCGTTTCTCATTTATCGAAAAAATATAGGACTAATAATACATTTTAATAACTAAAATGAAATTATACAATATCAAATTCATAACATCCTTCCAACTTAATGAATGTTAAACCCAACAAATAAAGGAAAGTGGTGAGTATCAAGGTATCAATAAGTTCTTGCACTTAATACTGTCCACTTACAGTCATTAAAAGAAACAAATAAATTCTTATAGAGCAAAGCCTATACCAAATCATGAACACTATAATTTTAAAGATGTGCTTAAGAACCTGGACTTATTCACCCTTAATATTGGTTCTGCGCACGTGCACTTGTTCAGTAATTTAATATAATGAAAGAAGCTTACATGCAGGTAATTGGCCACATTTTCTTTGATTTTGAAATCTGGTAAAGTAAACACACGATTTTAATTTCTTGCAACAAGTATTTGAAGCCAATGTTGATGGAAAGTACAGATATTGAACCTGGATCAGCTTGGTGAAAGCCAGATATCTGGCTATAACATGAACTGTTTGTTTGCTTTATGTCCACGATTCTGATACTTGTTAACACAATAATAATACAATGTCCAGATTCTTTTTATATCACACTTAAGTTTAGAATTATGCAAGTGACGTCGACATGCATAAATTATACAGTCTATGAAATTTGTAGGGAAATACACGTTTGTGCATGACTATTAAAGACCCTTTTATCAGCTGATTTCACCGCCAAAAGAATTCGAACTTTGATATTCTTGATCTGAAGCCACAGATCTCACAGTTAACGCAGTAAATACAAAGTTACCCATAATTTACAGTTTTAATTGGGGCGGCTCCGGCATCAATGAAACGTAGCTTCTTAACATTCAAATAGTGTTTGTGTTTAATATAGTTATAGCAAACGCACTTTAGAACAAAGGAAACATTGTTGGACAGTTCATGACTCCAGTTAGTAAGTGAATGAGAATCCGTTTAGAAGGGGGTCGTATTCAAAGTGTTGTATATTTCCTAATTCGTAAATACAAACAAAAATACAGGCCAAATCAGAGAATGCCGTTTTAATACAATTGTAATACAGTGTGTTCACATATAAAACACGCATAAATTTCATTGTATCAATAAAGTTTAATCTTATGATTTAATTTATTCAACTATATTAAACTAAATATAAAGTTGATACTCGATTTAAACAGTTAATTAAAATACCTAATTCACTCAATGCTAAAGTAATATTATTCAAAAATGACTAAATTCAAATTGCGTTCATTTCCAACATTTTAAAGTATAGCTGTGTAAAAAGTTAGCTATTAACAAATTTAAATCTTTGAGCATACATTTGTCGAAAGGCTTGTTGGACAGTTGTCAAACTATTTTCCCGATTTTGGGAAATAAACAGTTAACTGTTGCCCAAAGCCCGATGGCAATAGCTTTCTTAGCCTGACGTAAAGAGCTAAGTCCATGGAGGTCGAAATATGCCGCTCTACAGTTGATATATAAATTTGTTTTCTCGTTCTTCCTGATCATTGAATGTCATTTATTAAGTATAATATTTCAAATAAAATCGAGTCCCATCGAACAGATTAGTCGGTCTCGGTTGTAGAAAGTAATATTATTATCAATAACCTGTTTTATTAAAACCATGCTCTCAAACGGTGTCTCCTACCTTCGAATGATCGGTCATCTAAAACAATTTCCATGCACGAGCAAACAAAACAAAAAATAGCACACACAGAGTTGTCGTTTCCTGTTTTTATCATATGTACCATAGAGGCGGTGTGGGATTACTATGATTATACAGTTTTCTAGACGCTGAAGCATACATTATGGCGGCTTATGACTTTTTTATTTATTATCCAAATTAGTTAGTATATTACAAGGAGAAACGAGAAAAAAGCCTATTGTTTTCAAAGAGCAAAGCCACAAACCTTTTCATTACTTTGTCTTTTGACATATTATTATCGTTATGTCTTTCGTGACTAATGGAATCAGTATTTCCGTTGAATCTGAAAGCTTCCATCATCATTACAATATGAAAATTCCATTGTTCATTGTCTTTGAAGGTGTTACTCGTATATAACGTAGACGTTCAGCACATTCAATGTCAACAAAATACATTTGCAGAAGCGCAACTACTACATTATTTCATGTTCTGATATTGCTATCAAGGGAACTTCCTACACTTTGATAAAAACAGATGTAAAGTTGCCAATTAATTACTGAGAGTGACAAACGACTCTTGCACCGACCTCTTTGACAACCTGCATGAACACATCGAGGAACTGGTAACTTACGAACTATAATTCATACTTTCCGATACACGTTTCAACAATTAGTATCACAATTTGGTTTATTATTTAAAATGGCATGACAAAATGTTTGCGGTGTTTTCTTTCAAAGGACACGATTTATTGTTTTTGCGCATTGCCATTTAGAGCATTCTACTGGTACAGCAAGTCAATATGTCATTCACAAAACGAGTGTAGGCATATGTTTACAGTTTAAACTCTTACATTTTAACACATATTGTGGAACAAGTTATTACATTGTATTACCATTATATTAATCACTCTCTTTGGCAAGATTTTACGCGGGTGTGTGGTCGTGTGTTTAAAGGGAAACCGGAGTACCCGGAAAACCCCCACTCGTTAAGCTGCTTTGTGACCGTTAACCAAACTCAGATGCGGCTAGGCCGGGTATTGAACCCATATCGCCTAGTAGAGAAGCGAGTTCGCTAACTGGAAAACCTTAATATATATGTACGAAATGACATACAATTTGCCATTTTTCTTCAAAGAATATATTCAGACATATTGGTTATGTTTAATTCACATAAAACTTATGCAAAAAGAAATGAGTAACATTGAGTTATTTCCAATAAAATACATGTATTTTTCAATTATATTGGTCCAAATCCAAACACTCTGAAATCAACTGCTGCACTACAATGTCACCTTGATAAAAAGAGAGTAATAAAATGGTTAAATCTTTACATGTAGAAAGTACATTCATTTGGCTGTTTGAACCACATATGTTTTTTAAATAGAACTAGCATTTATGGAAATGGTTAATGGAAGTGCCATGTGTTTGATGGTTGAACTTGAAATTGTGTGGGATATAGTTTAGGTGTGGACACAATTACAAGTAGATCTCATTAAGATAGTGTTATCTTGGCCAAGATATCTGTAAATGCCATTAATCTGACATGGTGGTATCTACCGAAAATTGCGACCATTAATACTTTTATTTATCTTTCGAACAAAACTCCTCAGATGAATGATTACAATAACACTCAGATATTGTAAACTTTGGTAATATTATAATATACTTTTACCCCTTCATAGAACGGAGTTTCATAACAATGATATGTTTTTTTGATAACATCTTAAACGTAAATTTAAAGGGACTCCTTCGTGTGTCACTGTGTCTGACAACTTTGTTTTATAAATGTGAGCAGAGCGCTTGTAACAATGCAAATGGTTAAACAGTACTGCAAGTTCAAATAAGAGCACTGATACTATTCTAAATGCACATTTTATGTGACATAAAACACTGTTCAAATAAAAAGTTACACCATTGGTACCGATATATAAATTATTATTGGCTAAATATTACACAAGTCTGTATAAATTAGTTTTTGCCATTAACTGTTTGTGTCAGTTAATTAAAGTTTGTAAAATACATCAATACATTTTTTTAATATTAAAAAGTATTATGTGGACTAGTCCACATTAAATGGACTTGTTCATATTTTGTAAAATGCACTTTGTTATTACACACACAAGTTTGTCAAATCATAACGAGTTTTTCAACAATTAAGATACTGACAGCTGGAACCCTTCCACTATGTTGATATTTGCTCAAATATTGTCTTTGAAAAACACACTTTTAAAAAACATTTCTCATATCAACAGATAGCATATTTCGACAAACTTTCGTTTGTAAAAGCTTTAAAAATGCATAATGGAAAGTCTGTGACAATGAATGCTCGCTTTCCGTGTACATGTGGCGTTTCACATTCCAGCATCTCGGTATATATTATGCAAATGAGTAATCTGCGGAGAGTGGAGAGCGTTTTGTAATAGAAGTTACTGGTCATCCAAGTATCAGAGAACAATGATTTTTGGCGAAATATAATAATATATAAGTTTTTTTTCAAATAAAGTAAAAGTAACCATGTTTCTTCCTCATTGTCTGCAATGTATACTACTAAACGTACTTATGAATTTCCAGCTGGCAATATGACAAATGTTTTATTTGTTGACCAAAAAGGTCATAATATATTGTATTCTCCAGCTGCCTTCCAACAACATAAACCTTTTTTGATGTTTACGGCTGTGAATGATTATCAGGAAGTGAATACAGTTTTCAGATTCTTCTAGTAACTCACTAAAATCTATATCGTAAAAATAAATTTGGATCAGCGCAACTGCTACCATGATTCAAATGATACAATTGCTATCATTTGAAATATATGACAGTTTGAGACGGACAAATGCACAGTTCTGTTGCAAATTGGAAATGAAAAACGGCTTTTGCATGAAACACCTTGAAAATCTGTATGATAACATCATGGAAAGTTTGACTAATGTCTTAAACCGACATTTTCCGGTTTTCTTCGTATAATACTATTTTTAATATATGATTATTTTAAATCTAGTGTGACTAAATCTTTTTTCATTTTTGTGGCAAATAAGCGCCACTAAGAATTATTTTGCACTATGGCATTTAAAGCATCCGTCTACTTTGATATATGGTGGATTTAGAAGGCCCACTACCATCAATAATCCAAATAAAACAGGATGATAATGTACACGTTATGTTTAAATGACATTCTGTATTTAAATGTGCCATTTTACTCCGATGATGTTATTGACACATATTGGGGTCAGGTTTTATGAATATAAATATTGCTTTTCAAGTATTAAAGATAAGCTCTGTTATGTAAGGCACAAACACCATTGCCTGTAAAGGAATTTCATATGCGTCTGGGAAGGAGATGCTAGGAGTAACCTCATGCTAGTAGTCTGTTCCCTATTAGAGTTAAATTTCAACAATAAGCGCAAGAAAGTTTATCAGCTACAAGAACTGTTTCAAAAGCATTTGTCATATGTAAATCCTTTGCTACTGAAACGTTTTCCTAAAATAATTTTGAATGATTTTTCCGGAACAAACATCAATGAAGAGGTGTAACAATTTTTCTAAAGTATCTATATTTATCTACTTAAAATGCATTATCCGACGAACTGTCAAATGACAAATTTTTTGTTATAGCGTGACAAAATGTTTGTGTTTTGGGATTTTCCATCTACCAATAAAGTCAAATTTAACTAAGACTTAACCGCTTAACTATATTTAATACTTGAGTTTAAAGGCCAAAAGAGGAAGTAGGGTTTTAAAACAATATACATCGAAGTTTTCTTATACAAAACACATGGCCTATTTTCATTATCCAATTATTTGACTTAAAGTAATGCTCAATTTAAATAGTTTTAAAATAAACAGGCATAACGAACTCATTCGAAAAAGGTTTATTGCTAAAATAAATCTGAATTCATATTGTTTTTGATTTTTTTTTCTAATCTGTTGATAGTCAAGTCAGAATCATTGGAGAACTCTTCATCATGAGTATATTTCCCTTAAATGTATGTGGCATTGATTCAATTTATGTTTTTGCAACCGAGAGAACAATTTGACACTTTAATATTGACAGACGCAATCTTATCAATTATTTATCAAGAGTGACAAATGACCCTTTTACCGACCTCCTTGACAACCTCAGTGGAAAAATCGGGGAACTCGAAACTTACGAACTAAAAATAACATTTACCACTATTCTTTTGTTTGTTTTTTATGGTTTATAAGTAAAATTGATTTTATAAGATGACCTAAATAAAATGTTTGCGTTGTATCAGAAGTTGACATATTTTTATTTCTTTTGCGATGTTTCAGTTACAATGTCAGTCTTGTTTGATTTGTTACATTGGCTTTAGATGGTGAACCATGAACAATCCAACTTAAAGTGCTCACTTCAAATTGTGCTCGATTTTTGTCCACCCATTTCAAATACAAAATAAAAGCATGCGTATAAGCCTATCATTAGCCTGCTGGTATAACATATACATCAAGGTTAAAGCTTTAAAGTAACAGATGTGTAAAAAATCGGAATTAACATACTTTTTTATAAAAATACTTATTGAATTACCTTTCGGTCCATAATAAAAAAGCAAGGAATCTAGTAAAATAATATTCGCAACGAGACATTAACCGTATCATTTTCGAAAATTCATATCAGTTCAACATAAATATTTTTAATAAAAGAACGTCCTAATGCCTGTTCATTGCTTTGTGAAGCAATTCAATAATCACATTGTATATGGCGAAAAAGCAACAGTAGTTCCGTTTAGTTACAAGAATCACTACTCAGTTTCATTAGGATTCTAAGTTGTCATACGTGTTTGTTATCTTTTAAGCAGTACTCATTTTTAACGTAGACGTTCCGAACAATCTCTGACAGCATTAAGTTGAAGCAGCGCAAATACTATATCGATTCAAGTAATGTTCCTGCTATCGAGAGAACTATTTGACATTTTGATATAGACTGATTAAAAGTTGTCAATTCATTACTGAGAAAATGACACATCGCTCCTGCAGGGATCTCATTGACAATATGCTTGGAAATAAGGAACTATAAATATGTTGTCCATACTTCTTTTCAATCTATCTTTTTTCCAACATGACATGACTCCATTTGCGCGTTGCCATGATAAACGTACAAAAGTATGGAACGCCTGAACTTTATTATGTTGTGACATCTAATGCCTGTTTTGTCAAACTGACATGCTATGAAGTCTAACAGACATTTGATAAAGGATAAATGAAATGTTATCATATCTAGCTGACATGTAATTATGTCTAACTTACATGTTCTTTTATTTTTTATATATTTAAGTATGTATAAAATATAATGTGATTTTGTCTTACTAGCATGCTTTTATGTCTAAATGAAATGTTATTATGTCTAACATACGCGAACTTATGTCAAACAATCGTGTTACTATGTCTAACTAACATGTTATCATGTTCATATCGAAATGTGATAATGCCTTACTGGCATACTATTTTGTCAGACTGACGTTCAATAGTTTCTCATTAGCATTTAATTAAGTCTAACCGACATTCGATTATGTCTAACAGACATGTTGATATTTCAGATCGACATGATTTTAGTCTATTTGACATATCATTATGCATTTGTGAAATGTAATTATGTCTAAGTGGCATGCCATAATATAAAGCCGAGGTTTGTTTTTTATATTTCTGATACAACAAATATTCATGAAACTATTTGTTTAAGTTATACTAAGAAAAAAGTAAAAAGACAATAAAACACGGTTTTCAAAGTAATTTGTGCAAAACGATTTTGCATTAGCATTTTGAATAGGGGCCAAATGTTGGTCCGAAACAGGTACGATAAGTAAACACAATGTCCTAGATTATTTTAATTATTCGGTATTTGTAGAAAATGCAGTGACAAAGAAACATATGAATTACACGTATTCAATTTCCGTTATATGTACATATAATATTATCAATGTTTACTCACATCTTTACGTATCAAAACATTTTCAGGCTTTCATCATTTCGCTGAAATTCCTCAAACATCAAACACACATATTAAATCATGATGTTCAATAAATAGTTCATGTCGAAGTCCACAATACTTTCAACTCCTTTTGTCACACACATTCTTCTTTATCATCTAAGTCCCAATCAATATGTAACGGAACTACTTGGAATATCTGAATGCGCCTACCTTGCATTGATTATTCTATCAAATGCCTACACAAATATTTGGCAATGACCGAATTGCTAATTGGTGGGATCGGGATTTAACATGCCTAAATAACACTCAACGCGTTTCTCAATTATCGAAAAAATGTAGGATTAATAAAACATTTTAATAACTAAAATGAAATTAAAACAATATCAAATTCATAACATCCTTCCCATTTCATGAATGTTAAACTCAACAGATGGAGCGAAGTGGTGAGTATCAAGGTATCATTGAGTTTTTGCACTTAATACTGTCCACTTACAGTCATTAAAAGAAACACATAAATTCTTATAGAGCAAAGCTGATACCAAATCATGAGCATTATAATTTTATAGGTGTGCTTTAGTACCTTTGAATTAACTCACCCTTAATATATTGGTTCTGCACACATGCACTTGTTAACTAATTTAATATAATGAGAGAAGCTTACATGCAGGTAATTGGCCACATTTTCTTTGATTTTGAAAGCTGGTAAAGTAAACACATGATTTTAATTTCATGCAACAAGTATTAGAAGCGAATGATGTTGGAATTTACAGATATTGAACCTGGATCAGCTTGGTGAAAGCCGGATATCTGGCTACCATAAGTCAACGGGTTTACTGCCTTTGAAAATAATCTGTCACGTTTTAATGTGACAATTCGATGATAATCTGTGTATCCATGGTGACTAGAATGATAGAAACTGCAATAGCTATATCAGTATTAACACCTTTAAATGAGAAAACACTGCAGTATTGAAGTAATCATTGTGAAGTTATATTAAATGCTATTTCATAGTTATGTATATATGTCCAGATGTAGAGATTTGAAAGCTGGAACGTAAGCGAATTAGCTATATTGTTTCTTGCAAAATAGTGATAATTTATTGTAAGACATGAATATCCATCGGCAACATAGACTTTTTGTTTGCTTGTTGTTCACGATTCTGATATTTGTACACACAATTATAACACAATTTTTCAGTTTCTTCTTATATCACACTTAAGTTTAGAATTATAAAAGTGACGTCGACGTGTATAAATTATACAGTCTATGAAATTTGTAGAGAACTACAGGTTTGTGCATGACTATTAAAGGCCCATTTATCAGCTGATTTTACCGCCCATAGATCTCCCAGATAACGTCGTAAGTCCTATGTTACCCATAATTCACAGTTATAATTGGAGCGGCTTCGGCAACATTGAAACGAAGCTTCTTAACATTCAAATAGTTTAACGCACTTTATAACAAAGTAAACATTGTTTTACAAGTTTTATTCTCCAGCTAGTAAGTGAATGAGAATCCGATCAAAAGGGGCCCTATACAAAGTGTTGTTTATTTCCTAATTCGTAAATACAAACATAAACACAGGTCAAATCAGAGAATGCCGTTTTAATACAATTGTTATACTTCTGATTTAATTTTTCGAAATTTTTAAAATGAAAGTTAATACTCCGTTAAAACAAGAAATTAAAATGCCTAATTAATTCATTGCTAAAGTAACATTATTCAAAAATGCCTAATTCAAATTGCGTTCAAAATCATTTCCAACCTTTTAAAATATAGCTGTGTAATAAGTTAGGTATAAACAAAATCTTTGACCATACATTTGTCAAATGGCTTGTCGGACAGTTGTCAAGCCTTTTATCCTATTTTGGGAAATAACTAGTAAACTATTGCCTAATGCCCAAAGGCCGATGGCATTACCTTCTAAGCCTAACATGAAGAGCTGAGTCCATGGAGGTCGAAAAAAAGCCGTTCTACAGTTGATATATAAATATATATTCTCGTTCTTCCTGATCATTGAATGATATATATTAAGTTTTATATTTCAAGTACAATCGAGTCCGATCGAACAGTTTAGTTGGTCTAGGACGTAGACAGTTATCAAAGTAACATTATCGACAATGACCTGTTTTAAAAAATAAAAAACTGTCAAACAAATCTTATCTCCGAATAATCGCCCATCGAAATCAATGACAATGCACTAGCAAACAAAAACAAGCACACGCAGAGTTGTCGTTTTCTGTTTCTGTCATAAAGGCGTTGTAAGACTACTATTATTATATACTGTTTTTAGACGCAAAAGCATACTCTATGGCGGCTTAAGACTTTTTATTCCTTATCCGAATGAGTTCGTATACTACCAGGAGAAACGAGAAAAAAACACTATTGTTTTCCAAGAGCAAAGCAAGAAACTTTTCATTACTTTGTCTGTTGATATATTATTATCATTATTTCTTTCGTGACTAATGGAAAAAGTTTTTCCATTGAATCTCAAATCTGTACTCTCTCTTCCATTATGATATGAAAGTTTCATTGTTCATTGTCTTTGAAGGTGATACTCGTATATTACGTAGACGTTCAGATCATTCAATGTCCACAAAATACATTTGCAGAAGCGCAACTACCACATTATTACATGTTCTGATATTGCTATCAAGGGAACTTCCTACACTTTGATATAACCAGATGTAAAGTTTCCAATCAATTACCGATATTGACAAACGACTCTTGCACTGACCTCTTTGACAACCTGCATAGAAACATCGAGGAACACGTAACTTATGAACTAGAAGGCATTCTTTTCGATACTCTTTTCTACAATTATTGTCCCAAATTGGTCAATTATTCAAAATGGCATGACAAAATGTTTGTGGGGTTTTCTTGCAAATGAAACATTTGATAGTTTTTATGCATTGCCATTCAAAGCATTGTACTTGTACAGCAAGTCAATCTGTCATTTACAAAACGAGTGTTGTCCGAAGGTATAAGTAAACAGTTTAAACGTATACATTTTTACAAAGATAGTGAAAAAGTGAAAGTTATTACAACATTATATTAATCACTCTCGTTGGCAAGACTTTACGCGAAAGTGTGTTCAAGTGTTGTAAGGGGAACCGGAGTACCCGGTTGAAACCCACTCGTCAAGCTGCTTTGGGACCACAAACCAAACTCACATGCGCCCAGGCAGGATATTGGACCCAGGTCGCCTAGTTGAGAAGCGAGTTCGCGTAAAGGACACTCTAAATGTAAATGATTTTCAATACAATTTAATTTGCCTTTTTTTCAAAGAATATAGTCAGAGATATTGGTTATGTTTAATGTACATGAAATTTGTAGGTAAGTTTAAGAGATGTTTAAGTTTTTAATCTGACCACGTAATTGACGGTTAAAACGCTTTGAATGTGACCAACGTTGCTGATGTGCAATTATAATGGTTGACAAAGATGGACGTCAAATTGTTCGAGATATTTACGTAAACAAATACAGAAACAAGTCGAATGGTCGAAAGCGTTAACTTCAATCCCGTTTAATAACACAAGGGCAAAGTGCGACACACAGAAAACGCACATCCACAAGGACAGTATATAAATTGTAAAAAAAAATAGGGAGGGTGGTGTTATGAAGGATTTTCTGGGTAACGCTTATGAGCGTTCAGCAAAATGTATTTTTAAGTGTTTTTTTAACCACGTTTCCATGCAAAACTTCCCTCTTATCCCAAAAATTCCAAATAAAGTAGAAATGTAAATGTTAACTCCAATCTTAGTATGAAAAAACAACAACTTAAAATGATTTTCTCGTTGTTGTAATCACGTAAGGGTTGACGCTGGTGAAATAAAACAAGACGTTGTCCATATAGAGCACAAATCTACAGTTTTAAGCATCATTGTTAAGTACTTATTTTGTGAAACAAATTTTACAAAGAGAGAGAAATAAACAGGAAGTGCAGTTGTTCGAAAGTATATTCAAACTCAATATTGAATACAATGTTGGTTACATATTTATACACTGCTTGCGCTAAATATTTTACCGATGGAAAAACCATACTCAATAATACTCCCTGGGCAATACATCTCGTTTCGTTTATTGTTCATTTGGCGTTTTAAACCTGTTAAAAATAAATGTTTTAACGTCTTTGTGTTTTATTTTATTTGATTATGTTAAATATGTTACAACAGTGAAATAAATGAGATATTAAAGCGATTAAAATTCAATAAAAGTACGGTCAGGTATTATAGGAAAATAATTCATACGTGCCTTACTCCATTTAATACTGAGGAGATTTTACCTGATAAATTCAAAACGCGTTTAAGAAGTGGGTTTTTAAAGAAAACACTAAAACCATGAACAGTTCACTTGCTTAAACCCTTCCCACACATTTTCAGAGATGCTTATTTTTTCTGAATCGTACAACTACATCCAGATCTCACTTTGATAGAAGTCCATCCAATTTCATTGTTTTGAACAACTCGAGCGTAGGTAAAACTGTACGTGGTTTCGCACGAAGATTTGAACATGTCTGCTTGAATCCCGACACAGTGACATTTTTCTATGACACAGTATGATTCATAAAAGTACTGAGGGATATTGATTCTTCCGATTTGAATTTCTGGATGAATGCGAACTGTATGTCCAAATATATCTTTTGCTTCCGTTTTAAGTTTGAACGTATTTTGTGTAGGGCAGATTTTCCATTTATACCTTCGAGCTAATCCTCGGCTGAGTCGGGAACGACCTTGACCCTTGTAACGATGTTGGGGATTTGATTTTTTTGAAGCAAAGATCGAAGAAAGCATAGCGACAACATCGGACGTATTGTCTGTAATATTGGCTTCGTTTGGGTCAGCAATTAGCAAATCGTCTTTAGCTGCCTCAAATAAGGTTTTGGTCTCAAACTTTGCATCGTGCAGCCCAATCACATCGCAAAACGTCACAAGGAAGATAACTCTTAAAACTATGTTAACCATTGTCGAAGGAGTCTTCGATTGAACCTGAAAATTTGGAACTTTATATCAGTTCATGTTTTCTTGAAGATTTTATTCTATATAAATATAATGTCAATCAGAAAACTAAATAAACATAATTGAGAAACTTTAAATCGATTACGAGTTATACCTTACAAATACACCGCTTTTTCCATAGTATTATAAACACTCATCTGCTTCTAATGTTTCGCTTCCAAGTATAATGGATATGAATCACATACTGAAATAAAACAATACTGTCTCTTAGTATTCAATGTACATAACAGTAGTCGCACATTTATATTACTATACTTTTTATACCAAAATAAGTTTCAGTTGGATTGCGCATGTGCGTTTATTCCTTTGTTAATACTCGCTGTTACAGTGGTAATTAATAAACTATATTGACGCAGGTACTGTGCGATTTTAATAATTCGATGAACGAGGAGTGTAGTGTAATCTCTATGTTGATATAAAGTATAGTGTAATCATCGATGTTAATTACATTCCAACAGGTTTAATCTTACTTTACCTGTTTGTAATATCAAAAGCTTTATTAGCCTGGCAAAAATAAACAGGATAATTACATTTTCGTGGGCTGACTACATGCATAAGTGTCAGTATTGTTCAGGGGTGTAGAACATAAAAATATAAGACAATTGTTTAATTCAGGGTAAGTTTGCAATATTGTTCACCGAGTGACCACAAAAAGGTATATTTCACGAGTTGCGTAACCAAGAGTGAAATTACATATGATATTCACAAGAAGAAACATATTGCGATCTTACTCTGAAATAAAACATTTTCTGTTGTTTTTTTGCACATAAGTGCGTTAATTTATATGCGAACAAAACGTCTTTTCCGTGATTACGTCGTTGAAGTTGTGTCTCAGCACCGTGAGCGCTGACGTTCGATTTGGAAAGAGAGCCGGCTAAAACTTCAAAACAGTGAAACGTAGCAAATTGCTTGAAAAAGTGAAATACCATTTTTATTTCACTGATTCAATAATTATAAGCTACATAACACATTAAAAGAAATACTTCTTGTATATGATCATTTCGAAACGTGCCTAATAAACCGGATACTATTGATTAATGAAACAAAGTCAATGAGATTAAAAATGCTATTGTACTTACAAGCACAACCACTTACGAACTCAGTGTTTAATTAAATAGATGAATGTTTTTTTATGTGGAGCTCTTATCCAATTGATGGCCAATTGGTATGTGTTTTATTTGACAACAGGTGATAACATAAGAACTGAAATAATTTTATCATATATATATTTTTCATTATCCCAGATCAAAGATGTCGCTTAGTGCAATGACGCACTGTAGTGAGTGTTTGTACTTATATTTGTATATATCCTTGTTTTGTTGTCAGGATTAATTTGTATCCCAGACTGATGCCGTCATCCATAACAGCATGACTAATTTTATAATAATAATTATAATAGTAATTATAGTAATAAAAGTAATAATAGTAATAGTAAAAATAATAATAATAACAATAATAATAATAATGATAAAAATATTGATAAATAATTGTCGTGTTTAAACGTATTATTTATATCACCCATTTCAAATGGAATACCTTTGAAGTGTATAATTGCATAAAGATTAATGGAATTAGTCCCAAGCTTAACTGCTTTATTGAAATTACTATGCGATCTTCTTTTTGCGAAGTCAATATTACTTGCATTGTTAAACGTCCATATACATTCGAAATTAAATTCGATAGAAAATGACCGAGGGTTTTCGATTGTACTATTACAACAAAGACGAAACTTGTTGTCGCTTTAACACAAAGCAGGGAGATTATAAGTATCTTCCATGGCCGCTCGTGTAAGATAGGTTCATTTCGACCCGAGCGTAGGGTGTTTTGCGGAAACGAGGTTTACCGAGTTTCCGCAAAACACCCTGAGCGAGGGTCAGGATGAACCTATCTTACACGAGCGGCTATGGTGGATGCTTTTTCTCCCACCTCAGTTAAACAAAATTAAGTAAAAATGTATTTTTTTGCCGGAACTCTTTTGTGCTTAGTGAAAATAATTGCGTACGGATATGCAATAATTCGTGGTTGTCATGGATATTCGCGCAGTGATTCAGAGTATGCAAATGGTCTGATCGGTCTTTAAATAGTTCTAAGAAGAGTGAAGCATTTTTTCCTGAAAGGTGCGTGAAAACTGTTTTCTGGTGACATTCGGAGCGAGAAATAATTAACTCGCGTTCTAAATATTGCCACCAGACAAGATTTCCATGATGCGCTACAGACGACAGTCTTCAACAAGGGAGGTAATTACAATGTGGTGACCATTAAAAGAAGTTCCATACGGGCATTTTATCTTCGCCCGTGGGCAAGATAAGAATTTCTAGCATGGTTAAATTAATGGATCTACTAATCTGAGGTGGGAGAAAAATCTATCCCATGTCAAGGATGTAAATTGTCTTCGTATGTACATGAAAATCATAAAATCGATTAAGTGCAATAAAAAGAGCAAACGCAGTTGTTTTGTTTTTTTTACAAACGTATATGTCATCATTTTTGTATGTTCTGAGAAGAATTTTTCACTAACATGTGTCACCAAAAATGAGCGAGATTATTAAACATGGCATAGAAGTGTATGGAAGTGTACGCTTACGTTCAAATCTTAACCAAAAATGCATTACAGATAACTGTACATTACCTGGAACATGCAAAATATCTCTAAAACAGGCGTATATGTTTGTCAATTTATGCGTTGCATGTTTCGTGATGTCAGTACATGATTTTGAACGATTTTGCATTATTTTGTAGGGGCGGGAATGGAAACGTCAAATACGTGTATCGTGACATCACGATCACATGTAGACATAATACTAGCAATAGAAATGATATGCATGTCAGATGCTGTCTTACTTGAGAAGTAACTATTGTACGAGCATGAGTTTTAATAGGAATATGTCTTTTCAAAGCGTAACCACGTCATGAACATGATTAGATAAAAATTAAAATAACGGTTGCATCTAGAAATACGGCCGAAATCGAAATTTTGCTTTTCTGATTATATTTGAATTAGTTTTAATTTAATAGAGGATATTTTTTACAAGGATTGCGAAATAAGCTATAACAACATTATAATTATCACTCTTTTTGGCACCATGGTATAAAATCTTTAAAGAAGGTAATATTTATGTGTAAAAAGTATTTGATTACTTTTAAATGAAAATACAATATTAACTTTTGTAAAAAAATGTTAGCTAATGAAAACAAAGAAGAAGAAAAAATAAAAAAAAATATTTGTGCTTCTGGCTGGATTCGAACTTCAACTTTAAAATCCTCAAAAGAGTCGTATTCCTGTGCTTAACAACATAGGCTAAAGCATTGAAATGGAAGAGTTTCAAGTGGGTGTGCTACCTGAGCCTGAGTGCGGTCCTGTTTTTGGGGAAAACCAGAGTACCCGAACAAAAACAATAAATCCGGCTTGGTGACCACCAACTAAACTCACATGCTGGATATCGAGCCCAGCATGACTAAGTGGAAAGCGAGTGCGCTAGACTCTGCGCTCTTCGGACAAATTCTTTGATTTATGTGACGGTTTTAAAGATAACCATATCAAATAACGAGGAATATCTCAAACATTGACTTGGACTGACATTTAAGTAACATGATGTTGAAACAATCCTCATACATCTTTCGCGTAAATTAAGTCAAGTCAACAGTTTATTAAGTTGTAACAGGCCACCAGTCCAACATACATAACATACAACTTGAACAAAAAAGTATAATTACGGTAATCTATCCATACGTACATAATATATTTATCCTAACATGATTACATCCCTTATTGATAGGATATTTTATACATAATAAGATTGTTTGCGTAGAATTGAGTTGTGTTTAATGAGGTGTACATTTTTTCCAAATATAAGTTTAACATTTTTCAAGGCAGAATATCATTTTTTTGGCATTTCTCGAGGCAAATTGGGTACAGTTGCCATTGTATTAACTTCCAGCCCCCACTCGACCAAAAAAAGACCAAACTGGCCTCCCTCACAATTACTCAAGAACACAATATTTACAATTTGATTTTTAGTTTAGTTTCGATTAATGTATAAATGTTTCTGGTTATAGGTTTGATATTTTAATAGTGGTCAATAAAAAGCATGTTTCTGTAATGTTATGTACTCCATTAAGATTAAAAAGGTTAAATTCTCCTCACAAAGGTACAGGTACCCCTTCTCTTATTCTATATTAAACTTATATCAGAATATTTTCTGATGAATATTTACTTACAAAATAAGCGTTTCCTTTACTTCAGCACCATTTCAATCTAATGACAGTCACAATTTGTTAAAATTTAGGACGGACAATGCTCAAACGACTGCTGTTAAAACTTCAGGAAAGAGTGGTAAAGGGCAACCAAAAAAGGCTGCTATAGATTCAGAGACTGTTCGATATGTTTTCTGATTTTTAAGCACATGTTTCCCAATCGGTAATCAATACAAACCAAGCAGAGAGTGATCGATCGCTATTGCTAGTATTACTTCTGAAAAAGTCAGAAAAAATAACATAATGATTTTGTCCTCCCTTATTAGCTCAAGTGAGAGGTAATTACAACTAATTATGAATAGTGGAATTTTAGATCTTTCGTTCTACTACACGATAATTGCTTAAGATTGTTTGTAAGATGAATATTATTTTGGACAGTACAATTTTACAAACGATTATGAAACTTAGACGTTTTGTTTCCTGATTTGCCAAAATATTGACAAATATTCCAGATGGGGAAAATTGAAGGAGGTTTAGCGATATCTTGGTGCTTTTCTAACGGTCGAATTTGTGACCACATAGCTTTTACATGAAAAACCACATTGATAAAGGCTAATATCCTTTTTTGTTCACAAATCATATGCCTTTATTTCATGTTTGATCATTAAATCCAGACGAGTTCTATTATAAAAAAAGTATTAAGCTATGGTGTGCATTTTTCAAGAATTTGTGTTTTATCAACCCCAATACATACCCAATTAAACATTACATCAACACGACATTTATGAGATCCATTGATACATCAATATTCTATTATTCGCAAACCAAAAGCGTACATTTCTAATAATGTGATCAACTGGTATTCTCTTGTACAAGGATGAACCAAGGGAAATGAAAAACACTATAAACAGACCCTTTCCCTGAACAAGTTATTTCCCTTTTGATTATTTAATGTATAAAAGGGAACATATTAACAGAAAAGAGTTGATAGAAACGGAAAAGATAGAAAGAACATAAGGTCACAGTTCTATGTTTGCACTTACATCTCCAAAGAACAGGGTAGGAAGGTATGTAAGCATTGTTCTGTACCAAACAGTCCATCACTATTGTAAACATCGTCGGCAACCTAGGTACATTTTCCGATACACTTCATACTGATACACATAGCCTAGTATCGTATCAGGGTAGTCTAAAATAATCGACGTGTTATACGGGATTCTTTCAATGCCTAACGTCTAAACGGGTTTGTGCAAAAACTGGGTGGAGTTTGAAAAATAATGAAATTGTATTTAGTGAAGTATTTATGTTTGAAATGGATAATAAAGGTTTATATTCATATTTAACCATGTAAGTACATATCTATTTTGCACAAAACAAGCATTAAACACATGATCTACCTTTCCAATAAAACGAAACTTGACTGACACAGACAACAATTATGCCAAGCGGATTAACTCGACCCAATCGTAATAACTCGCCCACCTCCGACAAGCTTCGTGATAGACCTCGTAAATACAATCGTAACAACTCGGCCATGACCGAAGTGCTCCGATTGTTGTAAAACTGTAAACTGCAGCCTTGCGTTATGTTTTGACAGAATGAAATGAAGAAAAACCCATCAAATTCATAATTATTCGTTGGATATTTATTTTTTGTGTACGGAACTAATATAAAATAACATTATCTAATAATATTTCTTGTTTTTATGATATTTTATGGACGCAATATGCTTTAACCCGGAATCCCGATCGGAACAACTACCCACTTTTGGTACAAAACAATGTGTACGTGAAGGATTTGCCATATCAAAAATCGTAAAAAAATCCGTCAACGTACAATTATTTAGACTACGTATCAGGGGTATCCAACGACGTATTGCTAAAAGCTTTTGATATAAAAATGATTAACTTTTAACATGTTCAAAATGCTCATTTCTTACGAAATTACGATAGTAATATCCACAATACGACAAAAATGTAGGGTTTAGAGGGGAAAATGAGATCGATCGGGTTTGAGGAATTAAACATTTTTAACGCCTAATTGAAGTGGTCAACGAAAAAAAAGACATGTGTAGGTCAACGTGTTATTTCTTTTTTTCAACAAGGTTTCGTCCTCATAAGCAGGCAACCATAAAATAATCCATAATTTTTACAATTTGTTTTAAGTATTAAACACTCTTACAATCTTTCCTTTACCTAGAATTCGGTCATACCACTGTCTTAAAACATAATTTCCTGGTCGTATAAATCAATGTTATATAAAATATAAATAGACAAGCCATCAAGTGTAAGTGAAATAAAATGGCTTAAGTGTATTTTAGGAAAAGCAAAACGTATCTGTTTTCGCATTAATGTGAATAATGGTCAATTCACCCATTACATCGTACTTAAAGAAACACGTTCACTGATTTTTGTCGGCAACGATGTTTTTTTAATACCTAATTTATTTAATTACTTGTATGAAAACACCAAACAGCAACAGGCAGATGAACATTTGAACAAAACATAAAGCTTTTAATCGTTCAGTTAGCAAAAGCGTTATCAACGCGCTTTGGTAAATAAGAGCATTTATGTCTGACATATAGCTCAGTGATTAAGTACATATTCTTGTCCGTATAAATAAATGAACTATCAAAGAGAAATGGACGAACAATACGATTTCTGTGATTAAAGATTGCTAAAGTATGATCTAAGAGAGACGATTTGAATTTGTCTCAGCATTTCAATGAATAATCGTCCACCGATGTTTTGAAATTATAAATGCACCGTGGAAAAATAGGTTTTTTTTCTGTCGGACTTGGGGATGTTTTATCATTGAAACAAGATTTGTGTCAACATTAAACACGATAACTATGTGTTGTGATATCTGACCAAGTAAAACGTGAACGAGACCCTTTAAGAACATGCTAAGGTCAGTAACACCAAAGAAAACAAATGATTATCCTTACGTTTGACATGAACCGATATGTGCGGATTTTATGTTCCCGAGTTCAAACGCTCGCAACTTAACACAGAAAGTGGGACACTGTAACAGGGTAATTATACGGAATCCTGTTTCCGCTATTAGGTTTTCGCTGTCTAACAGGACGCGAAAATGTGACAATGACAAGTTTAATTCACAACTTCGCTTAAGGCAATTGTATCTAAACACGGCATTAGGACAAGGTCTATCGCCTAAGTATATTAAGAATTCCTCGTTCGTTTCCGCAGATTTGCAAATTGACAAAATCGGCAAGTATAATTATTCGAAATCTTTTTGTCAAGGAATTTTCATCCCGCTAAGAAATAAATCCAGAGAGGCAACTAGAACTGTTCAATAATAGATTTTTCGTATTTTCTTTTTTTTTAAAAAACAACATATTTAAGAGTCACTGTGCTTTAAGTTCACATGACAGACTTTAACAATTACACTTGCTAGGTCATACTACTTTTGAAACTGCGTTATTGTCCATTTATGTAGAAGTCAATTTATAGTTGAATGTTTGGGGATGTTACAATGTGTTTCCAGAGTCAATCGACTTAAATTATAAAAACAAAAACAAAATGAATCAACCTATGTTGTTAATTTATAAAAGGTTTGTGTATTATCAACGCAAATCATCAACATATTAACATACCCCATCAAACACTACGTCAACACGACATTCAGAAGAACCATTGATATATCATCAGCTATTACTCGTGAAACAATAACTGTACATTTCTTATACTTTGATCAACTGGTCTTCTCTTGTACAAGGATGAACTTTTTAAACCAAGGGAAATGAGAAACACAATAAACAGACCCTTTTCATAAAAAAAGTTATTTCCCTTTGAATTCATTATTGAATAACAGAGAACAGAAAAGAGTTGATAGAAACGGAAAAGAATATTAGGGAAAAATCTATTTGCACTAACATCTCCAAAAGAATAGGGTATATAGGTAGGTAAGCATTGTTCTGTACCAAACAGTCCATCACTGTTGTAAAAACTTTAGATATATAATGGTCGAATTTAAACATGTTCATTAAAAATGTACATTTCTTACGAAAGTTTAAACAAATATCCACAATACGTAATAAAATGAAGGGTTGGGAGGAAAAGTGAGATAGGTCGAGTTTGTGGGAACAACATTTGTGACGCCTAATTGACGTGGTAAGCGAAAATAAGACAGGTGTAGGTCAACGTGGTATTTCTTTTTTTCAACAAGGTTTCTTGCCTCATAAATAGGCAACCATAAAAAAACCTATATTTTGTCCAATTTGTTTTAAGTATTCCACACTCTTACAATCTTTCCTTTACCTAGAATTCGGTCATACCACTGTCTTAAAACATAATGTCGACAACGATGTGTTTTCATACCTAGCTTATTTACTTACTTTTATGAAAACATACCAAACAGCAACAGGCAGATGAACATTTGAACAAATATAAAGCTTTTAATCGCCCAGTTAGCAAAAGCGTTAGCAACGCGCTTTGGTATAAAAGGGCATTTATGTCTAACAAATAGCTCAGTGATTAAGTACATAGTCTTTGCTATACACAAATGTGCAATACCAGACGAGTTGTTTATTAGATGATGACGTGCATCCAGGTTAAGTAAGTATAAAACGAGGACATGTATTTATGTAGAGCACAGCACAATGAAATTCACTGGCTAATAAAGTCCTATGCAGTGCAACCGACTGGCCAGGCAAAACCAGAGACGGTTAACTCTAGAAACCTGTATTCGTTTGCCAAGTGTCGATCCACAAAGTATGAATGTCGAACCTCATTTATTTGTCTGGTTTCAAATATGGATATAAAACAGTGAAACAAAATCACTAAAAATATTGAAGTGAAAATTTAGGTTACGAAATGAGCTGAGTGAAGTCGACTGGTAGAATGACTCTACACGCAAATATACTAATATAGCACGAAATCCTCGTACAAGACCGACCACTACTGTATCAAAATACTATCGTTTCGCCAAGACAAATATTTCACGCTATACTAACGATACGCGTGAAATGAATAATCTTGTTCGTAAATGAACTATCAAAGAAAAATGGCCGAGAAATACGATTTCTGTGTTAAAGATTGCTAGAGTGTGATCTAAAAGAGACGATATGAATCTGTCTCAGCATTTAAATGAATAATCGTCAATTTATTGTACTTAAATGAACTAATTCACTGATGTTTTGAAATTATAAATGCAACATGATGAAATCGAGTACTTTCTGTCAAACTCGTAAATAAATATTAACAATAGAAATCGTATTTAAGATATTGACGATGTTTTATCATTGAAACAAGATTTGTGTCAACATTACACACGATAACTATGTTTTGGGATGTCTGACCAAGTAAAACCGAAACGAGACCATTTAAGAACATACTAAGGTCAGTAACACTAAATAAAACAACATATCATGCTTACCTTTGACATTAACCGATTTGTACCGATTTTATGTTCCCGAATTTAAAAGCTTGCAAATTAACACAGAAAGTTGGAATACTGTAACAGGGTAATTATACGGAATCCTGTTTTCGCTATTTGGTTTTCGCTGTCTAACAGGACGCGAAAATGTGACAATGACATGTTTATTCACATCTTCGCTTAAGGCAATTGTATCTCAACAAGGCATTAGGACAAGAGCTATCGCATAAATGAATTAAGAATTCCTCGTTTTCGCGAATTTGCAAATTTCAAAATCAGCAAGTATAATTATTCGAAATCTTCTTTTCAAGGAAATTTCATTCCACAAAACATAAAAACAGAGTGACAACGATAACTGTTCAATTACATTGTTTTCGTAAAATTATACAAAATACAAACTATATAAGAGTCACTGTGCTTTTAGTTGACTTGACAGACTTTAACAATTACACTTGCTAGTCCATACCGCTTTTGAAACTGCGTTATTGTCCATTTATGTCAAAGACATTTTATAGTGGAATGTTTGAGGGTGGTACAAAGTGTTTTGAGCGTGATGCCAATCATTCTTTAAAACAATTTGATGTATATTGTAATATTCCAATGGATTCATTTTTCTTTAGGTAACAATTTAGCGATATTTTTTCAGTGTAGGATTGTAACATATTTCACCAAATAGCATTGAAAATTATGCTGAAATTATTTACCTTGTTGGCACATTTCGGAAAATTTACGAGGATGGATTTTTCATTTCACTTATTTATTTATTTATTTATTTATTTATTTATTTATTTATTTATTTATTTATTTATTTATTTATTTATTTATTTATTTATTTATTTATTTATTTATTTATTTATTTATTTATTTATTTATTTATTTATTTATTTATTTATTATTTTGGCAATAAGATACGTGCAGTGCCTGAGAAACGTATCTGCACTTGTCTTGAAGGACTGGGATGAATAAACACTTTAGTGAATCGTCAAAGCATAGATGCAATTGACGTTTTGTAAACCTTTTAAACAGATAAAATTGGTTGCAAAGTTGGCTTTTACGTAAAACGTATGAAATATTAAACATTGCTTTCGCGGAAAAGCTTTTGCAACAGAGCTTATCAAAACAAGTGTAGGTTGGTTTTTAATTATTCTGTTTTATTTTCTCGAAGTGTGGGGGGGATTTTCTTATTTATGTTCATGATTATATCATGTATTTTCACCATCACTTGTAGATTCGTCGTTATGCTTCTTAGGTTTCTATTGTCCATTCATGTTCACATTGTGGGTTTGTGCAGGAAGCTACGTCAATTGTGTTTAGATAGCTACGAACCTGGGGCCATTTTAAGAAGGATATAAGTCGTTATAAGTCGTAAATTTAGCTGACTTACATCCTTTATTGAATAGGCCCCTGGAGAATATATGTATCTTTCATATCGCAATTCACACCAAACGATGTGTTTTAGCATTTACAAAAAACAATATAAGACACGCAACTTGTCACACAAAGGAAAACATGGAAATCACCCAATAGTCGGGAACATTGGCAAAGACTTGTCTATTATTAACCCATTATTTTAGTTATCGCGTGATCAATGACAATTTTCCTACTATTCAGCTACGATGATCATTAATATAATTTAATAGCATATTTAGTTCAATAGAAACACCACTTTTTGCATAACTTAACATGTCAGTGACGTTCCCTTGCCTTGATTGTACTCTATGTCTGTCATATTCAGTGTAATGAACTTTGTTGTTTACTTTATGTTTTTCGTTTTAAGAGCGAATATTCCAATGAACATTCAGTGTTCAAGTAATGGACATTTAGTAGACAACGCTTAACTATACAATGATTTGTTATAACTTGAGTACGAACAAATGGATTGTGATGGCGTCACAATCGACGTTTGATGATTCGCGTGAAAATGGAATAATCTCTGAAAATGTTTTTGTTTTTCTTGATATGTATTACTGCTAAATTTTAAAATTGATGTTAAACATGTGCGGCCGCTCTTTTTTACTCAATCAATTTCAATCAAACTTATGATAAAGAAATATCAAACATACAATTCAAGGCAAACACGGTAAACGATATTGCGCAACTTTGAACTAAAATGATTTTCGGTACAAATCTTCATGGGAATATAAATATAGGCGAATCATCAAATTTACAGTCTTTTTAAAGATGAAGGTAGCTGGCCGCCTTTTTGAAATAAGGTCAAAACTACCATATCATTTTTGTTCGAAAATATTATATTTTTGCATCTGACTTTCCTTTTTTTCTGACAAAAAAACATTTTTGATATTTAACACTAATAAAAAGTGGGTAATAAATTTATATTTTAAAACAAACATATGATTGGATAGGGTAGAACAAGTGTTGTTCCCTTTTGATTAAATTATACCAGGGTGAAGCTTCCTATAGGCCAGTCAAGCCGTGGCATCGAATGTCTTTCCGAAAAATCGGAAAGAAAGCCACATATATAATTTTAAGGTTCAAAATGTAGATAGAAAGAAATCGGTGTAGATATATTTTCAGTAGGAAAAACACATCAACATGTACATCCAACAATATGGCCTTAAATATCCAAGGGACATGCTAAACAACTCATACAAACCCAAGTAGATCCATTCGATAACGTAGACAATGTACTGAAATAAAAAAAAACGTCAATACGTGGCATAATTATGCTTCGGAGAATCTTGAAAAAGAATAGTCAGGATCCGTCAAATGTTCCTCCATAAAACATCAAAAATGCCTTTTGACGGTTGATAGCACGAACCACACGTTTTCGATATTGGCGCCGCAATGATTACACAAATTACCTGTGTTCTTGAACTATATGTTTTATGCATTAAACTGAATTGAATTGAGTTGAGTTTACTTATGTTGAGTGGATTTGAGTTAAACAGAACAAGGACTAAATCTAAAAATAAGGAAACAGAAAATTTGTCACATGAACACAGCCACATACTGCAAAAACAAATCAGTATGTGTGTCGTCTCGTTGCCTGTTTTTCTCAGGATTAACAATTGATTATTATTCAACGGGTATTTCTTTCACATCTTATTGATCCGCGGGCATCATTATTACAATGGATATCATACAAGAGATACTGTTCAAATCTAAATAAATTTCACTTACTGATATAAGAAAGTATTCATGTTTTTTCCAATAATTATTGTTTTATCTACTAGGTGATTATTTCTATATGAGGCTATCATTATCTATATTTACTAGCAACGTTCCAACTCGTCAATCGTGCTTTATAATTAATATCTCTTTGTTTTCCGATAACTGCACTTTTTTGGAATATTCACATATGCTTTGATTCTTGTTTTTTGTCTTTAGAAAAAACACATGTCCTAATGACGGCAAATACTTTTTGAATGAACTCGTATTACACTACCCTTATGGGTCCGGCTAGTTAAACGTTAGGAGTCATGACAAGTCAAGTTCAATATTTATTTGCTTAAGGCCACCGGCCCAAGACAACAAATATGTATATCACAAATGTGCAAAAGCAACAATGGTAACATCGGTTGAACAATGTAAAACATAATACAAACAACATGAGAATGGAAAAAAGAACAAAAGAAAAAAAACAACAAAAAAACCCAAAAAACACGAAAGCTAAAGAGTTAAGAAATAAAGAAGTGCAAGTCGGAATACAGATTCGAATGTGTAGCATGCATTAAATACCTTTTCGAAACGAAATAGAAGGGATCTAAAGAGTACACATTGTAATCATTGTACTAGGTGTCATGACAGAAGTATTTAAACTGTACTGAGGTCAGTGTCCATAAGCTTCATCGTTTAATTTGAATTTGTACAAGGCAAACATATTCAGGAATTGGCAGGTCAATGTAAGACCTCAACAAAAGCGACGAATATTAAGACAACACTATATAATACTTGATCCGTGTTTAAAGCAACAAAATGCCCAATCATGTAAATGAACAAAATCACAATATTTACGAGATTTATTTGTAATAACCATTATAAGACAACTTACAAAATGAATAAAAAAATGCGGAAACTGAAAGTGTTAACTTTCTTTTGTCTCTGAGTTGAGCAATTCCCAAGCATTTTTATATTGACAAACCCGGCATAAAAATAACTGTAATGTAATTATTCAAATATTCTTATAAAAGTAGAAACTTTTTTCAATTCCAATCCCCATCAAGTATTCCAACGAAACTGCAATACCAGACAAGTAAAACAATATTTAACTCTTTAAACAGTTCAGAACACAATGAAGAGATCGGTTGTTTTCTTTGAAAAAAAGACATATTGCGTGCGCGGAGGAATTCAATATGACGTCCTTACTTTCAAACGTCAAATCAGGCGCCTGTTTAATATACTGTTGTGTGAATAACAGAAATGCCAGCCTCACAAATAACTCAGATTTTCTGTTTTATTAAGATCAATGTCAAATATATGGCTTTCAAAGCGATCTGTTATAGTTTATATTCATCTGATATTCAAAAAGCTCTAAAATTATGAATACTAATACAGTTGAAACCACAAGGAGCCAGCAGTCCAAAAATGGTGAAATAAACATATTTCAACAGGCACTTCATCAACTAAACATTATCACACTTCAACAAACGTTTCAAAGTGGCCAAAGATCAACAAAACAATACAATGAAAACAGGTACAGGCCCAGTCGACAAGAAACCCTATGTAGGGGCAAAAAAACAAGGGCGCAATCGACACATTAATTAAGCAGAGAAATAATAATACTACAATACAATGTACAGTCAAGGAGACAAACATCACCACATGGCAACATACACACAAACAGTCACACACCACCAAAATACGACATACACTCAAGCAGACAAACGACACCGTAAGACAGCATACACTCAAGCCGAGGAACAACACCACAAGCAACATACACTCAAGCAGACAAACAACACCACAAATTAAAAGATACTCCATCATCAGTCGGAAACAGACACTCAAAAAGTACAACACAAACTATTAATAATACAGTGAAAACTCTAAGTATTCATCCATGTGCGAACCGACCCTAGGGAATTTAAAACATTGGAATCAATCATACCTCACGTTGTGTCTTAATGCCAGGCCATACGTTTGGACAGAACAAACAATGTAGTAATATGTTTTTGCATGTTGTTAAAATTCTTTGCTGATGTTTCTCAATTTAACTTAATAACCCATTGGACTTCGACCTTTTTTCACAGCGTCCTTCGATGCTTTGCTTTAATCATTTCTCAGTACAAGTTAAGGAGTGCCATGTTAAATTGCACATACAAAGTGAATTATGTGAGTTTACTCGATACAAGTTTAAGAGTTTAAACCAACTTAAGAACATCTGAGTTTTACAAATCTTTTGAGTAAAAAAACCCCAGAACATTTGTATATAGATAGTATTCCACATCGAGGAGAGATATGACAATTGTAATCCCTTGAAGTGTATTTTACAAAAGACGTTTGCATTAACAGACGCATACGTCCAATACAAGTACACGTTATGTTACACAATTAAACGACTGCAATGTGGCACACATATGTTTTAGTTGACATACTGACATTAAAACTACCGTCTGTTGGTGACGTTTTTGTTTTCGATTCGCATGTTCGATAAGCACATCTGTATAAACTGACTTCGATAATGAAACCAATTACATCAATTCGCAGCCAGCTGTTCTTTATTTGTAAAAGGTTTCTCTTAAAGGTCTATTCATTCGAATAACGACGGGTGACATTTGTCATCGAAATGATGCTAATGTTCTTTCATGACGTCTAGTAGCTAAGGTTATCAGAGGTTTATACTTGATCTGATTTCAAACTATTGACCATCGCGTCGTCTACAACAATTAATAAAGGTATCAGGAAATATCAGAGGATTTTAATCAAATGCTGATCTAGTAGGTTTGAGAAAAATATATACAACAAGGAAATATATAGCAGGAAAAAGTTGTTAATATTTTGATGAACTGATTATGATCATATTTGACCACCATACCTCTTTGCATGCAACTTTGTTTAACTATTGCAAATGTTACGTGAAAGAATAAATAAGAATATGCAAATTTTCATACATTTAAAGTCACGTCTTGGAGTGAAAAAGAATAGCCCAAATTGGGACAGTGTTTGACAGGGAATATATACCTACATCACGCTATGCCCAACCTGAACGCAGTGTGTTATGGGAAACTATGCTATGGATACAAATTCTGCACTTTTGAAACTTATCTCAAAACCGACTTACATGTCGGTTTACTGATGTATATCTTTAAAAAACACAACATACCTATAGTCGTGTAGATACAAACATACCAAAATCTTACAACTTGTTTCAAATATGTTATTCAAGCTATTTTCAGTCCCTTTGTTGCTAATGTATATAATTGCACGAACATTTATGCATATGTGATTTTCATTAGGATTATTTAGGATTTTTCAGTTTCCATAAAAGCAGTACTGATACTTTTCCTCAAAAATCGATTTTTATAACATCCGATTTCGGTGACAGTTATTATCATTAATGCATGTGAACATTTTTATCCCAGCTTTTAAGATCGTTTTATTACTCATCTGACAACCCATGTATTTTAATACGCACATTCAAGACGATATAAGAATTTGCGATTTCATTTTTAGAAATCTCTAAACGTACTTCCCCATGACCTTAAATGAAATACTGTTTAATATAAAAATTTGCTTTAACCAATGGCTAGTCATCATTGGAAGTATAAAACGTCCAATCTAAATATTTGAGAACCATAAACAAATATACAAAAAAATCGTTACTAACGTTATTCATAATTGGATGATTTGGGTCTAACATATAAAATATGTCTGTTCAAATAAGTATTTTGGTGTGTATTCATGATAATAAATAGGTTTTTAATATTAAAAAAAGCCTTTATCATGATGCTCAAAGTAGTACTGTTCAAATAAGTATTTTGGTGTGTATTCATGATAATAAATAGGCTTTTGATTATTAAAAAAAAGCCTTTATCATGATGCTCATAGTAGTACACAATTTTAGTTTCTGAGCTTGTAAAGTATTTCAACTGGTTTAAACCTTTGGACCACTTTTTCCAGAATGACGTGACGCCGTTGGTAATAAAAAAATATACATGACATTGTTTGTGGCTTATATGAATTTAAATATGCATAACATGTCTTGCAACAAGGGATACAACTGAAACATGTGTTTATTTTCAAATTTGATAATTAATTGCATTATATTATATTATTGTTATTCTTTGCCAGTTTCTCTGCTAATTAATTCAAATGATTGATTTGATATTACTCACCTCTCTTTTTCTCTTAAAACAGTGGTGGCATAAGAATTGTCACAAAAAAACATTTCTGTACGATTCCCCGTGTATTGCCTACTCAAGACGAAACTGTTGAATAGTTTAATGTTTAATAATAAATAGTAAATAAGCACTTGGACAATGTTTTATCACAAACACGCGTGCGACGCCAACATCCGTCATCCATTCTAATCAAAGATAAATGCAATATATATTTTCACTAATTACCATTCAAAAAATGCATACATCTGCCTTTGACTGGCATGTTTATAACGAAGGTATAACACCTGTGACACAATGACCAATATACATATACATATCTATCGACTACTATAACAAGGTTTTTATGGCAATTGAAATTATCATACAGAGGAAATTATTTCTCACCAAGTTCATTATATTCAAACGTAGGAATATATCTTTTCTTGTGTTGTTCCAAACAATGCTTCATATAAATTACACGAAATGTCATTCAGGTGAATTATCCCAGCTTCCCTTTTCGAACAAACTCCATTACGATTTTTGAAAAACTACACTACACTATGTGCAACAGCAGGATTGATTTTATATAAGGATACGTCTTTTGACCAACACTAGAATTGAAGACATGGTTACATATGAAAACTATTGGACTTGCATTGGAATATGCAATGTACTGTAGAACTAAAGTGTAGCCGACTCAGAATACCAAAATGCAATAGTGCATGTATATTGTAGCCAGCAAACCACAGGAAAAAAAGTCAAATGTTAAACAATGCTGGACTGGATGAGTTTATTTAACATATAAATATTTGTTTCATTTTCTGAAATCAGACGAGTAAGAACGTGTTGAAAACTGTTGCAGGGAAAATGTCGCAGTTATAGTAAAAAAGACATCACTATTTTAAATCACGCCTGCAAGTTTGAAATTTGTTTTGAATAAATCAACATTATTCAAAACATGTTAAAATTTAAGACATTATGAAGAAAATCTTTGTTCGTTTTAGACGTGTAATATGATTGTGTGCTCTCCTTTTTAAATATTAACAAAAACAGCTGACACAGCTGTTACAAATATAGTTCTAAATACATCAGATCTGAATTGTATCATTTAATTTAAAACGTCCAGTGAATTAACGATTTCAAAGTTAACAACGATTATATTAACAACGTTTCTAACTTTATCAAAGATGGTCAACTGGCAGTAGTAGAACTATTAAGAAATGTATAAAAGCATGCTATATTCATCACACTCCTGTCTTTGCTAAATACCAATTTGCAAAACGTAATGATACCGTTTTATTGTCATAATTAAAAGGAAATGAACAAGTATTTTATAACGTTCGTTTATTAATTACAATTGACAAAAATATATATGTTGTTGATGAACATAATAAAATATAACAATATAACAGAACATTTAATTAAGAAACCAAACCCCTAATTTTCCGAAGTATTTTTATGACTCTTTGTTACCGGTACCGCTACACGTGATTTATATTTTCACGCTTCCGTCGCTCGAAAAAGGTTTGTGTATTTTACCCTATACACTTGGTTTGCTTCCAAATTATAGACCATAACATCAAAATAGTTATTTAATTGCCGTTGAAGTAATCAAATAAAACATTAAATATCAACTAGAATTGGTAGGATTTACATTGCATGACATACTTTGAAGAACATCACTAAATTAATTACTTTAACGCTTTTTAGCCAAGTCATTTCAAAAGTTGAAAATCAACGCATGCTAACAGATGCAGTGTCAACGATTGAATAAAGCTACATATATTATAAACCAAGAAATGTTTCTGCACAAATATAAGCATAATTCTTGCCGCATTCATTGCTGAATAGAGGTTTGAGTGTTATCGCCTGTTTGGATTGTTATGAAAGTGTGAACAAAACGAAGTCTCTTTTACTATCTTCATTATGATAACTCTAAAACGTTGTTTTTTTAAAATACTAACTAGATGAAGCAATGACGAACCAGGTGGTGTCAGACTTTCTTAAGAGACACACTACTGTGTGTTTGAATTGATGTATAAAATATTAGACAACTGTTAATTGATTAAGTGTTTGCAACAATCCTATTCTCCGGCCTATTTTCCCGATAAGATAATTGTACTCGTACTTATAACTTCTGTGTCGTATAATTCTTCAAAGCTCTGTTTAAAGACAACTCTCAACAGCTTGCACTATAGTAAAGTCATTAAGTACATCCTTTCAGACAAACAAACCTTATCATTTGGGCAATCGTTTTTAATACTATATTACACTAATATAGTTGTTTGTATTTATTAATTATGTAGAAAAATAAATTGTATTGAACGAATCTTATTTCCGTACGGAGTTAAACGATTGCCTTCGGAAGTTGAGCGAAACCTGCAGACATCAAACGAAATTGGCTGAAAACCCAAGTTCTAATGAAGTCAACATTGCGTCACAATTGCTGTAAACGACGGCACAAATCAAACACGAAAATTCTAAGACAGGTTTTCTTGAAGTTGATTGAATATATGTAAAGGTAATTGTTAATCAGAAAATGTTAATCGATTGGACACTACAGTGCAAGATAGGTCTGGAAATTTCACCTGATTGGCAATTATCTGGGGGACGGGCAATAACAAAAGATATTAAGCTAAACTATCAAAACCGCTGTCAGAACAGTCTTTACCAAACGCAGATACAACATGGTTTTAAATGGTGGCGTTTCATGCTTTATAAATTGATTTCTCCTCAAAAACTCTAGTTCCGTATTTATTGCTATATACCAAAAAACAAACTGGCAAGTATTGTCTGGTATTGAGACGTATACGAGACTTTTCATACTGTCTAGCACGGAATATGGAACACATTTATCTTATAATAACACATTTTTAGCCAGTTTTGAGACTTGCAAGATTGTTAATCACAAAACAATAACTATACTGGGCGCCTTTTTTGACGTTTGTAGAACAAAAAGGCTGACTAATTTCCTCCTTAACACCCAATAGGTCACATTTTGGGAAATGTAAAAACTGGTCTGGCTCATATCAAAACGAATATTAGCTGTTAATCAATTGGAGATTTTATCCTAACGGTACTATATTTTTACTTATTTATCCTTTAACGATAATAGTATTATTTTTTGAAAAACTGACATCGAGAGATCGTAAATGCATTTCAAAAATTAAAAACTTAGTGTAAGCTTATGAAAAGCATGTCTTAATCTTTAAACATTTATTGCATGAACATTTCGATAGTCGCATACTCTTTACAACAAGTACAGAAAAACAAATTCTATACGCGACAGCTGTACACAAAATCGGGCGGTGCCTGATAAACTTAACATTAATCTGCTGGCCTTACTGTAAGCACATGTCCACACTTATCCTGTAGGATTCGGATTTCGCGAATACCTTTTGAAATAAACAACAATTATTTCGCGGAAGAGTTATTGCAACAAAGCTCATCACAGCAATGGTAGGTGTTGTTTAATTCTGTTTTAATTTCAAAAAGTGTTGTTAAAACGGGCTTCTGTATTTCCTTAATTGCTATATGATTATATATTTTCACAATTGCTTACTAATGCGTCGGTATTTTACTAAATTTAAAATCGTCTTTCATTCATGTTTATTTATCACTTTCGATTAAAATATCCAAAGGACATACACCAAAACATTACTTTGGGGATAATAAATAAATGTTTTTAAGAATATTGAAAACATCTGCAGACTGATGTAACAACTGGACGACATACAAATACTGATAATTTATAATGATATGTCAACTAACGTAACTTTTATAAATATTTGTTTTAGCATTCAAAATGATATCATTATATTCGCACACAACTTGGATACACTAATAGGATAACTGGCGCTGCCGAATTTCGAGTATGGCTCTCAGAGTAACAGTTCGTTTCTGTTGTAGTGCATATATATATATGGTCGTGTATGATAAGAACTCTGTCTTCCATACGGTCTTTCCCCACCATTAAACATGCTATGTGGTCGTAAATGATACGTTAACTGCCCAAGAAGGCAGACAATATCATTGTATTTTAGGCTAAGGACTGGTTTAAAATGTTTATGATTAAACAAAATATTGAAGAACCCTGACTTTACAGTAAATTCAGATGTATTTATTTTTATATCCGTATATTACTCTGAACCATTTTCAATTCCAATACCGTCGAATGTTCAAATTAAAAACAATACAATACCAGACAAGTTAAAAAAAATGAAATCTTAAACAGTTCATATCAAAATGATGTGATCGGTTGTTTTCCTTGAAATACGACGTATTGCTTACGCGGAGAAATTCAGTATACCGTTCTTACTTTAACATGTCAAATCAGGCGCCTGCTTAAGTTGTTTTGTGGAATACAGTAGTGCAAACATCACAAATAGCACAGATGTTATGTATTAAGATCAATGCCAATGCTATGGCAATTTAGTGATCTGTTATAAATAAGATTCATTTGAAACTCTTAAAGTTCTTAAATGATGAATGATAGTACAATTTAAACCACACCAGGTGCCTGACGTCTTTAACGGAAACATTAGCATATTCAAATAGCATCAGAACAATATACATTTAAGCTGAAAAACAACACCACACGGCAACATACACTTAAGCTGACAAACAACACCACATGGCAACATACACTCAAGCTGACAAACAACACCACAGGGCAACATACTCTAACGCTGACAAGCAACACCACATATCAACAAACACTAACGCTGACAAACAACACCACATGGCAACATGCACTTAAGCTGACAAACAACACCACATGGCAACATACACTAAACCTGACAAACAACACCACAAGGCAAAATACACTAAAGCTGGCAAACAACACCACATGGCAACATACACTTAAGCTGACAATCAACACCAAAGGGAAAAATACACTCAAGCTGACAAACAACAACACTGGGCAACATACACTAAAGCTGACAAACAACACCACATGGCAATATACACTAACGCTGACAAACAACAACCCAGAACAACATGCAATAAAGCTGACAAACAACACCACAGGGCAACATACATTAAAGCTGACAAACAACACCACAAGGCAACATACACTAAAGCTGAAAAACAACAACACAGGGCAACATACTCTAACGCTGACAAACAACAACACAGGGCAACATACACTCAAGCTGACAAACAACAACACAGGGGAACATAGTCTAACGCTGACAAACAACAACACAGGGCAACATACACTAAAGCTGACAAACAACACCACGTGGCAACATACACTTAAGCTGACAAACAACACCACAGGGCAACATACACTAACGCTGACAAACAACACCACATGGCAACATACACTAAAGCTGACAAACAACACCAAAGGACAAAATACACTCAAGCTGACAAACAACACCACATGGCAACATACACTTAAGCTGACAAACAACAACAAAGGGAAAAATACACTCAAGCTGATAAACATAACCACAGGGCAAAATACACTCAAGCTGACAAAAACAACATTGGGCAACATACACTAAAGCTGACAAACAACACCACATGGCAATATACACTAACGCTGACAAACAACAACCCAGAACAACATGCAATAAAGCTGACAAACAACACCACAGGGCAACTATAAAAAATATAAAAATTCGTGACAAAGCTTTTCATAATTGGATGATTTGGGTCTAGGATGTACGCATACTTGCCCAAATAATTTTTGTTCGGTGTGTATTCATTATAATAAAAAAGCAATTAATTAAAAAAGTAGCATACTAGTGTATTATAATGCGCAAAAATAGTAGGCGATTTTATTTTACTGAGCTATAAATTAATTCAACCGAATTAAACCTTTAGACTCAACTTCAAGAATGACGAAACGCCGTTGGTAAGAAACAACATAATGCCATTTTGTGTCGCTCATTTGAGCATTATGAATAAATGGTTCACTGTCAGTAAATTGACATTTTGAGAAATGTAAAAACATGTTATATTTATCAGACTTTATTTTGCTAAACACGAATCTGCGAAACGCCATTATCACAAGGAAATGAATAAGTATCTCATGAAGTTCGTTTATTAATTACAATTGTCAAAACTATATGTTGTTGATGAAAATAATAAAATAATAATAACAATAAAACAGACCATTTGATTAATAAAATGTTCCCTCAATTTTCCGTAGTATTTTTATGACACTATTTTACAGGCTCGTTACACGCGATATAGATTTTCACGCTTCGGTCGCACGAAAGAGGTTAGTGTTTTTTTATCTTATAAACTTGGTTTCCTTCCGAAATAAAAAAAATCATATTATGTATCATTGTTGTTACAGTAAACAAAATAAAACATAAAAAGTAACTAGAATTAGTTGGAATTACATTGAATTATAGACTTTGAAGAACCTCCCTAAAATAATCACTTTTCACTCAATTCTTTTGGACTTGTCCTTTTAAAAGATGAAAATCAACACCTGCTAGCAATTTCAGCTTTAACTGTGTCAAAGATTGAATATAGCTACATACACTATTAACCAAGCCTTGTTTTGCGCAAACATAAGTACAACCTCTTCCGCATTCAGGAATAAACAGCTATTAGAGTTTGGCTTGGATTGTTGTTCAAGTACAAATAGACGAGAGTCACTTTCATTGTCAATACAATTATATCTAAAAAATGTGACTTTTGAAAATACTTAGTTGAAGCATTTGATACATTTTGAACGGGGTGGCGGCAGACTTTCTCCAGAGACACACTGTTGAATGTTTGAATTGAATACAATATTAGTTTATAGTCATTTGACTTAGTGTTTGCAACAATCCTATTTCCCGGCACATTTTCCCCATAATTAAGTTGTAGTCATGCTGATTACGACTACAACACATACTCCTTGAAAGCCCTGTTGTAAGAAATTCTTAACAATTTGCACTATATTTAAGTCATCTATTTGTATGTAGAGAACACCCTTTTAGATTGACAAACCTACTCATATGGGGAGGCATTTAGGAAGAACCAAGATTTAATTGATTTCCCAAAAAGAACGTATACAAAATCACCTTCTGTCTACTTGAAATTGGCATGATACAGATCTAATTCATAAACCAAAACACTATTTTATTTTGAAATAATTAATTACGCAGCACAATTAAATTATATTGAACAACTATTATAACCGGACTAAAGTATGGAGTTAAACAATTGAGTTCGGAAGATAAGCGAAAATTGCCGACGTCGAACGAAATTGGCTGGAAAATCATGATCTAATTTTGACAATACCACGTCATAATTGCTGTAAGCGACTTGAAAATATGCCACGAAAATTTAAAGATCGGTTTTCTGGAACTTTTGTATAGATAATTGTTTAAAACATTCTATGTTCCATCAGGAAATGTTAATCGATTGACAACTTCAGTTCAATATAGGTCCGGTCGTATCACTCAGTTTTCTCATTAATGGGCTTTGAAAAGACAAACATTCTTTTAAAATATACAATTAAATTATCAAAGTCACTGTCTAAACACTCTCTACCAAACGCAGATACAACATGGCTTTAAAGGTTGCATTTTTTATCAGAAATCGTAGATGCTTCAGAAATTGCCTAATCTTCAAAAACACATTCACGTACCTTGTATTTATTGCCGTATACCAAATGCAGGTGTTTACTAATATTGAGACGTATAGGAGCCATTACTGACCGTCTAGCATGCAATATGGAACTCTTTTATCTGATAACATAATTTCCAGCCAGTTATGTTTGTAAGATTGTGAGTCTCAAAACAATAACTACAAGAGGCGCCTTTTTGACGTTTGTATAATACAAAGGCTGACTTATTTTCTTCCTTACAAGCAATATGTCACATTTTGGGTAAAGCACAAACTGTTTGGGCGAATATCAAAAGAAATATAACTGACATCATTTTGAGTTGTATTATATCGGTATTGATATCCATTTCGATTAATGGAACCTTTTTTCTAGAGGTTATTAACCGAACAGAAATAACGTATGTACAAGCAAATTCTGATAATGGTTCAATTACGAAATATGAAACAATTAGGTTTGAACACAGTATGTTATACCCAATTATTATGTATGAGGAAAAGCTCCTTCAGATGCAAGTTGTGAAACTAAATTAAAAAGTTACCTTTCCTTACAGGAAAATGCTAATATTACATTGAGACACTTAAAAATGCAATACTTCAAAAGCTATTTTTGATAATCAAAAGGTTACTCAGTACATTCCTTGTGGATTTATAACCAGGGATATGGGTCATAATGATTATACTGACATCATAGTTTGGCAATCCACAAGTATAGAGCTCCAAAATCCTTTTATTAAAAAACAAACCGAAGCATATCGTTTTAAAAGTATTTCAGTTGTGTACAAACTATAATGCAATGGATTTTTAATTAGTGAGCCACTATGGTCTTGAAAGGTTAACTAGTTGGTTCATCTAAGCCCTTGTCACATTACATGACAACACGATGAATGAGAACATATTTCATATATAAATATTGAGGCATTGCAAACATTATTCATACTGAACATGAAAATAAATAACAATATGTTTGATTTACTTAAATGTATAAGTATGTGTTACATTAATAATTACATACGCCACCTTACTTTTACAGTATATATACATCCAAACAAATTAGTACTTGTCTGTTGGATAAGTAAATCATATCGAATTTGTAAAGTATGATGGATTCGGAAAATAACAGTATATCGATGGCAAAAGCACATGCATGGCATAATTGTCATTTTATTAATAATGGACTTTTCTATTTTGAGAAGCAATGGCAACACGGAAAACTTGTAATAAAACAAACCATTATTGGTTATATCACTTCTTTGATATTCGTTTTTAATATTCATTAATTAAAATATAGCTACATAAAGAGTTCTTCATCTGAAATTAGATAATCGTCATATGTTTGAAATCTGAGTATTTTTTATTTCTCAATAATGGATTGAAATGTGATGCGTAAACTGGTTTAAACCCGCAGTAAATTTACATTTTACTGACCGTTCCAAGGCGATACCTAACAATCCTTGATTGCATAACATTCCTAGTTTTCTATATATATATATATATATATATAGTACGTATGCACTGTGCTGTTTTTCCATGTTTCTTGTTTGTGATTTTTTTGTTTTTGTTTTCTATGTCTTTGACGTTGACCAGTGCCATAAAACCGGTTTTATGTTTAAACCTTTGGCTACTGAGCTTGTTTCTGTTGTTTCTTGACATAAGTATTAATATCATGGAGTTAGTTAACGCTTCATTATGAAAAAGGCTCTTTCATCGTGAATGACATATTGTATTCATGTAAAAGTTAGACGGCCATTTAGCTAGATGAACCGGTTAAAATTACAGACGAGAATGACGGGTCACATTGATTGAACAGATATAAATGTACTCAAAACCTCGTGTAACATCGTACCATCAATATTGATATTTGTATTAAAATCTACAGAAACAAGCGCGGTAGCTAAAAATTCTAATTACTAAATAACTATAATTCAAAAATTTTCAACCAATGTATCAAGGCAATAAACGTTAAATATTCACTCAAAAATATAAACTCTCTTGTGAAGTTGTACTTCATGACCGTTTGTTAAAAAATAAGCGAACGGGAGCGATTATTAAACATCATTATTCAATTATGACTCTCGGTAACTGATTCGTCAGCTGGATGTATATCCATGACAGATTGTGACTGTTTTTTATCACAGTATTGCCATGTTCATCGTTTTTATATTTGTTATACCATGTTAAAGTTAAGGGAGTTATTTTACGACATCGTTGTTAATTTGAAAGATTAGATATGTTATATTCTCATTTAAGAAACTTATAAATTATGTTCTCAAATAATTCAAACAAGTCACCTGCAAAAGTTAAAACAAGAAAGATTCATTTATATACAAAACTATTAAAAATTATGTTAATAAATGCATTTATACGTTGACATTCACTGACAGACACACAAAGGACATGGCTATAAGTTAAACATATACATATGTTGAAGAACTTGTAGAAACACACTAAATGAAGCTTATTATTTCATTTGAACGTTTTAAGGGTTTTCATGGTACGTATATGTACAGGCATGTCATTCCATATATTTTTGCTATAATTTGTGAATGATGTTTCCATCATTTAGTACGAGGTGTTATCTGTAAGACAAGATCCTTGTTTGATACTGATCTTAAATGGTATGTTTAATTGTCAGAGAACGTTACAATATCGGCCAAATATGATTGGGCCTTAGGAGTTAGGTGTAAACTAAAATTATTTCGTAAAATTTGCTCATTATTTAACACACCAAGTCATGTAGCCAAAATGTGATTTGTTTTCATGCAAATTGTAGAACATTACAATTTCAAAGAATCAATCAAAGTGCGGGCCGTTTGTTCTCTGTCCATAATGGTTACCAGTTCAATAATATGACTATTTGCAGAGCATTTAAATGAAGCACAACATGCAAATAAGTGTACATTCTTCAAATCAACGGGATTAAATAATAATGATTATTCCTCAGCTAATCCATGATAACATAAATGAATAAGTGAAACCGCTTGTTGAAAATTTTAGCAGAATATAAATTTGAACGGGATTTCCTGTAATGGAAATAAAAATAAAACCTATAATACGAAAAGTGAATCGTTTAGATTTGTTCACGGCAACATGGTAATGTTGTTATCAAACTACACTTTGAAACGACTGTTGTTTTTCTTTTGACCAAAACAAAAGGTGCCTGAACAACATAGTCCCGATATTTCATTTAATAGATATGTATTAATTCGTCGCAAATGTAACTGACAAATTATTCGAAGTTTCAACAAAGGAACGCACCTAATTAACTAATTAGTTAACGTTATGATTTAAAAACAGTCTTGGATATACTCACTGCTTGAATTTAATATGTTTGCTTGAGGTCTTTTTCATGTTTTGGATTTTTCTTCAGTGAAAGCACCAATAGCATTTTACTTCCTTATTGAAACGTTTTTGATGGAAAATCGGAAACATTTTTGCCCTTTTTATAACATACGTCTGGGTAATGTAAGATGTAAATAGAAGATTAAATACTACAGTATCAGTATGGTACTCGTAGAGCTGAACATTTAAACAGTAATGCGAAAGTATACCTCGGCCTTATTTAACCTCGCCTAAGGCCCTAACACACCCACTAAGAGTATTATTGTTATAGTCAAAATCAATCAAGATCTAAAGTGGGATTTTTTTTATTAGATTTTCGTGAAACCAGACCCATTAGCATAACAATATTTAGTAAATATATTTGGATTTTGCAAATAGTACTTGTATATACATCATTACTTATAAAATTATAAAACTGTATTGTTGTTTTGTTCAATCGACATATACGAAAATAGTGTTCACATAAATGTAAATCTATTGTAGGAAAAAGAAGTATAACATGAAACATTGCAAATACGAACTGCTGCTTTTGAAATACTTAAACAGTTTATAAAGTAACCCGGGACCAAATTCTGTCATGAGGAGATTCAATAATAATCTCTCATAGAAAAGAAACCGTTTCTAATATTCATGATGAAGAGCCCACGTTTACGAACCATTTTCTAGTATTACAGTTCATGAATAACATTGAGTTCTAAACGCATTTCAAGATAAATGTGTTTATTTCCTATTCAAAATACATGTAAACATTACGATTGTTTGATCGGGGAAAGAACACTGCAATGCAAGTGCTCTTTTAAGGATATGTTTACGGTAAACGTTTCAACGTGTCACTTTAGAAATTAAGGTCATTACATCAAAATTGCTTCACAGAAAGATTCCCTTTGAAGATAAGGTTCATTCCATTAGGTTATCTGCTTTTTGCACAGCCGAGAGAGAGTATTTTGTCTAAATGTGCTCATCAATGGCGCTTTGAGGACAACGCAAACATATTGTTTATCGATTTTGGAATTCTCAAACGTGTAATAAACCGCACAGTAGGCACCACATCGCATTTATTTTCTGCAAGTTATAATGCAATAACTTTTCATCAATCCTACAAATGCAAAAGCAAAGGCAATATATTGCAAAATTCAAATTGTAGGTACTTATTCAGGACTAGTACTGCACGACTCAAATATGTATACAATTCATTCCAAAAGTATCATGCACTCTAGTTAAAACTGTTGCAATATATCGAATTAAACGCCTTCGACTATGTGCTTCCATTTTGTATAAAAATTACGCTTCTGAAAATTCATTATATGTACTAGTATATAATGAAGTAGTGAACGAGTTATGTCAATCAATAAAATATTCGGATAGAAATAAACATGTCATGGAAAACCGTTTTGCAAGTTAACTACTACGGATAAAAGGAAACAGTATAACGTTGCTCAATGCACATACATTACATAATTGTCTTTTTATTAATTAATGACCAATTTATTCTGAGAAGCAATGACAACTCAAAACACTTGATGGGTATATAACCCCTTTGATATTCGTTTTTATTATTCATGAATGAAAAATAGTAAAATAATGAGTATATCATCTAAAAAGTCATCAAATGCATATCTTTGAGAAGCGAATATTATGATTTTTTCACAATAATTTTATCACTACTATAATCATTATTCAAAATTCATTTACGGCAAATGTCATTTGACAATATGAATAAAGTTCAAAGCGGACTTTCTGAGACCATTCACTAATCATTTTCATGTAGCCGTTTAATGATATATCGGTTCAAAATGAAGTTATTCACGATGGAGATTTAAAATGAGCATATCTGATGGTTTTAACAAGGTCAAATATTCAACATTATAAAATTAGATGTTGTTAAAGAATTAACATCATTACCATGCTCATAGTTATTTTTTCACTATGGGCCGATTGTTCACTATATTTTTAAAGTTATAAGTGGTATTTAAATCATTGTTGCAAATGTTTACAGGTGAACTAGTTTATTTTGTGTTCATGTATAAAATCAAACAACAGTTTCCTCAAATCTTTTTAGAAATAAAGTACATCATAGGCATATTCATGACTCTTCCATAACAGTACGGATTTGAATGTTAAACAAAAAAATCGTAAACGTGGGCTTTTCATCATGAATATTAGAAACGGTTTCGTTTCTATGAGATGAATTCGGTTAATTTGAAATTTAAATATTATCCTTTTAAATACATGAACAAAAATGCATCTTTTTGTAAATATTACAAAATGTACTTTTAAATCAATAAAATTGAGTTTGCATTCAAAATAACAAGAATAATGCAAGTGTCAAAATGTTTGACTATCTGAGCGACAATGTTTTGTCGATTTGTCGTGATTGGGTCTGTTTAAAAAACTATAGCGTTTGACAGATATTTTCAATTTAATAACTAGAGCCTAATTTTTAATTGCGTATATTTTTAGCTGAAACAAACAAAAAGCGGGCAAAACAGATGTTTTAATAGTTTGGCACGTTTTGAATCAAAGATAGCTTAACATTGCAAAATTCTTTCCATTTGGGTGCAAAATTAACTCCCACAACATCACTGTAAAAATATTATTTCATAAAACTGCTCAATTTCTCAACACACCAAACCATGTATCGAATGAAATTTGATTGTTTTTGTTGAAAATAAAATAATTTATTAATCGTTATAAATGTTCGTAGAACTTAATCTATGCGATTTAACGAGATAATGCGTGTTTTAGTAATAAAACATCCTTATAAGTTCAAACAGAACCCCCGTTGTAATTTATATTTTAAATGATTTACAGAAATCCTCTTACAAGCGAAGAGCGAAGAAACGCTGTGATGAAATGAAATATTTTAGGCAATAATATATATAACGTTCTGTAATAAGTATATTATAGTGCCGGGAAATGTTTGTTTATAAAAGGATTTAAAAAACAACCTTTTCTACAACTTTTAAAAAGACGACGACGATGATGACGATGACGGTGGTGATGATGATGGTGGTGGTGGTGATGATGATGATGATGATGATTATGACGATGATGATGATGATGACGACGACGACGACGACGATGATGATGATGACGATGATGATGATGATGACGATGGAACGGACCTGATTTATGTGTGGCTTGTCTTATTCCTGACGTTAATGCTGTTCTCATCAAGAATTTTATGCAAGAAATGTTATGAGGGTATCGAAGTTTCTAGATCTAAAAGATTCCTACGAAGAAGTGTCCTTGCACTGAAAGAAAGTATGCAGTTTCGATTTTCCCAATGTTGTTCTACATATGTTGCGAATTAAACATCTACATGTGGTTCCTTCTATTTTTCAATTGCAAAACGCCTGATTTCGACTAAATTGCTGTAATGTCCTAACGTCTGATATTCAGCGATAAAAAATCAGGTTTCGAAAAAGGCTTGCAAAGCAATTATATAGAACATAATGTATGTAGCAATCATGTGGATAATAATGAAAATCCCAAAATACTTCGAAAACGAGTATCACAACATAATTAAAATGAATAACTTTCAAACAATGGATTTTTCATTTGAATGTAATTTTTTTTTTTTGAACTCACATCAAGGAAACACAATTTAAGCGTGTCAACATTTTGAATAATTTAGTTATTCGCAACACTAAGTTTAGCTTTTAGTCTTTGTTTCAACTAAGGCTTGGTTGTTAAACTTACTCATACTTAATGCAAAAGGCTACTGCCGATATGATTTCGGAAGAATATGACACTGCATCAAAAATATTTTCCAATCACCTTGCTGGATTTCAGTAAAAACAATAATACTTACCCTGTGAACAACCTCGACTAAAGTACAACATTTAGCCCATGACCTTCGTACTAAACAATTTTATAGTTCTTGCCGAGACAGATAATTCGGTTCAATCACTGTCTGAAAGTACAAACACCTGTCTGTATAAAAGAATGTAATACCAAAGAGAAATGGACAAGCAATAAAGTTTCTGTGATGAAAGATTGCCAAAATGTACTCTAAGTGAGGCGATACAAAATTGCCTCAGCTTTTAAGAGAATAATGGTCAATTTACACTGTACTTCAATGGACAGGTTCAAGGATGATTTTCGGCAATAGAGCTTTTAAAAACTATGATGACATTTACTTTTATACCAATTGGTTTTACGAACACACACCGATATCAACTGGCTGATATTCATTTAAAAATAATTTAAGTCTAAAATCTTTCAGTGTTTAATAGCTTGACCTAGCTTTTTGGTGAAATAGAGCACTTCCTGAAAGACCTTTCAATGATTATTAACAATTAAAGATTTGGAAGACGTGTTATCATTGAATTAATCATTTTATTAACAGTTTACACGGAAATTATCTTTAAGGTGTCTGGAATATAAAACGTGAACGAGTTCCTTTAAGAAAATGCTTAGGTCAGTAACACTACATAAAACAACATATCAACCTGACGTTCAACATTAACCGATATGTAGGGAGTTTATGTTCCAGACTTAAATTGTTTTAAACGGAAACAATATAAACGGGTAATTAAGGGGAATCCTGATTCCGCGGGGATATCTTCGCTATCTACCAGTGCGCTGAAATGCAACAAAAAGCAATTTATTGCACATTTTCGTAAAAGTGCTTAACGAACACGACATTAGGACGATGGTTATCACCTTAATATGTCCAGAGTTCTGCTGATTTGCAGAGTAAAAACTCGGCAGAACTGCTGCAACAAAATCTATTTGTCAAGGAAATTTCATCCCACCAAAAAATAAACCAAGAGTGGCAACGAGAATTATTTAAGATTCTTTTCACCGTGTTTTGATGGTGTCAATGCTCTTATAGTTAACATGACAAAAATTAACAAAAAGTCTACACCAAAATACTTTTGGAATTGTGTTATTGTCTGTATAGTCTGTTTATTTCGATGTGTTTTAATAGATATATGTTTGCGGGCTGTTATATTTGTACTTGCAAAATTACATTGCTATAAGTATTATTCACTTATATTATCAGGTTTTATATAATCCCAAAATATCTTGTAAACAATATGAGATATATAGAATTGCATAACTTATGTTCTTTATGTAAATAATAGTATGCTTATCTGATAATACATTTTAGGGGTATGTTTTTGATTTGAAAAACTTGATAATTGGAGTCATCTGAAAAAAAAAACAACCTTCATGTTATATTGTATATGTGTCCACATTACGCATGGCCTCCTGGATAGAATTTGTAAATATATTTGGAATCTTGAATCTACTTATCTTCAGTAATGGTCACTTTGTTTTAGCCAGCCGGAGATGATACTGTTATTTATTGAATTATAAGTGTATACTGTTTATGAATGCCCTATCGAGTAAGGATTTTTTGCACATATCTTCACACATTTCACACATGTGTATTTACACCATTAGATACATATGAAGAAATTTTATCAGAATATAGTTAACCTAAAGCTGTTCTAATTTAATTTCATTTTATTTCAGGCTTTATACAGTTATCTTTCTTCATATAAGCCATGCCCAGCGCAAAGAAGTAATTTAGAATTGAGCAGTGGTCAATTTCATGCTTTATATGTTATTTTTTTCTGATAACAAATGTGTGCATTTTGGAAACATAGTGACCTAAAATTATTTTGGAATTACATGAAAGGCGTATGTGTAAAGAAAAATGGAATATTTTTTATCCGATGACAATAATTAATTATGGCGTCAATATATCGATAAACTTAAGATAAATTTACGTCCAAGTTCAGATCAAATTCTGAACAAATATAAAAACGATGAAAACTTGATGTCAAAGAAATGCTGCATTCACGATTCTTTTCTTAACAAATGATTTCTTGTCAGCGGGAATCGACTCAGCAATATGAGTCCAGACTCACTGTCCTTCAGTGAAGATTTAGTTCGATGTGGAATCCCCCTCCAGTCATAACAAAATAATCCGACCACCTTACGATTTACAATCGCGGCACTCTGGCAATTCCGTCTTGATTCGGGGATAGACAGCTAAACTAAGTATATGTTTTCATATGTCAATTCTTGATGCCGACAGAAATTTCAGAACGTAAGGAAAATTGTCAATAAAATTGTTGGCACATTATTAAACAAAAACGAGGATAAGCGCGATTTTTTTATTCTATTCTACTAATTATTTGTCGAAAATAGTATTTTTTTTTAAAAATCTGACGTCCTCATCAGTTCGTTAACGCATTTACAAAAAATAAAAACTAAGGTAAAGCTTTTATAAGGCCTATCCTTATCTAAAAACTATCATTGAATGCATTAACATTCCAATAGTCGTATACTATGTACAACAAGTACAGAAAACAAATCCTAGACGCTACAGGCGTAAACAAAATCGGGCGGTGCCTGATTCTAACTTTAATATGCTCGCCTTTCTGTAAGCACTTATCCACGCTTATCCTGTAGGATTCGGATTTCGCGGAAGAGTTATTGCAACAGAGCTCATCACAGCAATGGTAGGTTTTTTTTCAATTAGGTTTAAATTCACAAAAGTGTTGTAAATACGGGCTTCGATACTTAGTTTCTGTATGATTTTACCTTTTCACACTCGCTTACTAATGCGTTGGTATGCTTCTGAATTTAAAATCGTCTTTGATTCATGTTCATTTATCGCTTTTCAGTAGAATAGCCAAAGGACAACCAACAAAACATTATTATGATGATTATAAATAATTGTATTCATAGAATATTGATAACATCAGTAGACTGACGTAACAACCTAAAGACAGGCAAATACTTGATGATATGACAACTAACACAATTTTAATGCATACTTGTTTAAGTATTCAAAATGAAAAATTTGGCACACACCTTGGATACGTTCATAGGATAACTGGCGCTGCCGAATTTCTAGTTTGGCTCTCAGAGTGACAGTTCGTTTCTGTTGTAGTGCATGGTACGAGATATGTCTTCTGTTGCTTCTTTCTCAGAGCCAAAAACATGTATGCATAAGTGGTCGTTTATGATTCGAGCTCTGTCTTCTATACGGTCTTTCCCCACCATTTATCATGCTATGTGGTCGTAAATGATACGAAAACTGTCCAAGAAAGCAGAAACTATTGTTGTCTTTTAGGGTAAGAAAAATTTCTAAAATATTTAGAAATACACAAAATATTGAAGAAACCGGACGTGAAAATAAAATAAGATGTACTTATGTTCATATTCCTATACTATTCTTAACCATTTTCAATTCTAGTATCGTCAAATTTTCCAATTATAAAAAATAACAATACCAGTCAAGTTAAAATATATTGATCTCTTTAAAAAGTTCAGATCAAAGTGCTGTGATCGGTTGTTTTCCTTGAAATACGACATATTGCGTGTGGGGAGAAATTCAGTATTCCGTCCTTACTTTAACATGTCAAATCAGGCGCCTGTTATAAATAAGATTAATTTGATATTCTAAAAGTTCTTCAATGATGAATGATAGTACAACTGAAACCACAACAGGTGCCTGCCGTCTTTAACGGGAACATAAACAGATTCCACTTCATCAGCCAAACAGTTCTGCAAGAAACCTAACACCTATGCTGACAAACAACATCACAGAACAACATACATTTAAGATGACAAACAACACCACATGGCAACATACACTAAAGCTGGCAAACAACACCACAGGGCAACATACACTTATGTTGACAAACAACACCACAGGGCAACATACACTAATGCTGACAAACAACACCACAGAACAACATACACTAAAGCTGACCAACAACACCACATGGCAACATCCACTAATGCTGACAAAAACACCACATGGCAACATACTGTGCAGGGCTTTCATCTTCCTGTTATTATATTTTTTCAAACTTTTTCTGAAAGAACAACAACAAACTTTGTTAACGTTTTAAAAACGTTGTTTAACTAAAGTTCGGCCCAAAATGTAAGAATAGTAGCAAATAAATAATGCAATAAAATACTAAAATTTAAATATGAGCTGTAAACCAATACTATAACAATGCAATTGTGAGTTTAATAGACCGGCACACCAACCCATAATTGTAAGGTTTTGTGAAGCTTAGCCGTAGAGAATACAAATACGACATCTTGTTTTACATGCGAAAGGCCCAAATATATCAACATATACATATAACTAGGTTTGCACTCATAACCACAAGTGCCGCAAGAATAGGAATAAAATAAAAGCCAAAATTTTGAGAACGCTTCTTAACAACTTCAGAGTGTATTGTTGCTTTGACGTTATTGCTTTTATTTTAAGAAATATATTGTAACACAGTTGTTTTCATTTTAGTAGGTAGAAAGTTAATTTAAGGCACTGTGGTTTTTCATTAGCTTTGATATTTAAAACAACTATCATCAAGACTTAGAAATTCATTGTGGACTTGATACTAGTCTTTCATATACATACTGATAGTTTGGCACATTTTGGAACAAAGACAGATTCATCATTGTCGTTATACGTGTCCATTTGGATGAAAACTAAGATTATTTCTTACAATGTAATAATTTTTTGACACACCAAGCCATTATCAAATGATTTCTGTTGTTTGTTTTCATGCGAGTTTTAGAACCTTACAAATAATAAATCCATCAAAAGGTAGACAATTATTTCTCTGTCCAAAATGGCCTGTAAGATGACTATATACAGAGCATCTAAATGACGGACAGCAGGCAAATAAGTGTACGTTCTATTAAATAACTTGATTTAATAGTTTCAGTATTGCTCAGCCTACTGGAAAGAATATACACCAATGAACGACAGCGTTTGTCGAATATTTCATTATGATATCAGAATTATCGAGATATTCTGTAATGGAAATTGAAATAAAACCCACGACACGAATAGTGCGTAGTTCAGATATTTTTTCTTTCACGGCAACATGGTAATGTTGTTCTCAATTGACATTTTGCAACGACAATCATAATTCTCATGACCAAAATGCAAAGGTGCCTCAATAACCCTGTGTTTAATTAAATATGTATGCATACATTTTTTCGCACACGCAATCGACAACACTGCATATTTAAGAAATATTGTGCGGGCAGACCTTAAATATCCATTTAACCCGTCTAAGAAACTAAAACTCCTGCTTTGATTGTTATTGTTACATTCAAATCCCATTTAAGAATCTCAAATGAAAGCAATTTTTCTCCTTTCAGAGTTTTCGTGAAGCTGGCTTTATGGTCATTATAACTTTGGTAACTATATTGGGTTGTGCTTGTAGTAATTGCACTTTTTTGTCCATTAAAGCAATGTTCAAAATTAGATTACTAGATTATTAAATCGAACATATACGAAACTATGCTTGTCATTAATGTACATCAATTGATGGCCAGTAAAATCATTATTTCAAACGTTGCGTATTTGTACTGATGTTAGGATATATTTGTCGCAATCGTTTTAAAAGGTCATTACACCAAAATGTTTTTCGAGATAAGGTTAATTCCATTAGGTTATTTCCCTATTTCATTGCCATACACAGCTGAGAGAGCACTTTTTGTCTAATTATGCGCATCTATTGCCTTTTAAGGAAAGGGTATGTAGAGAAAATGTTTATTGATATTGGAATTCTCGAACATGTAATAATCCGCACATGATGCACGATTTGTTATTTATTTTCTGCAAGTTCTGATGCGATAATTTTACATCCAACTAAAGTCCGAAATAGATCCTTCGTTCATTAAAATGCAGTTTTGTACCACTGTTTTAGAATACATATAAACTACTTCTGGGAAAAGTCTCTGATAGCTAAGCGAAGTGTTTATACCACGTGATTGAATATCATTTGTAATCATTAACTAGATGCGTATTTTTGAACATATTATACCCGTCTACGATCTATTTCATAAAAATATTGCATTTTTCATAAGCTATGCAATGTAGGAAAATGTAGGAAAACTCATTGTAAGATGACCGCATGTAACTGCAGGATAACTATGCACATGTTTAAAAGCATTCTGTATTTAAAGCGTTAATCTGTGACAGTCGTGTTCAAACTGACATAACATTGACTACTCAGTTTGTGGAGTGAGCTACTTACCTTATGTGGTCAATTAGAACTTGGATGTGTATTGTTGTTCATTTTTTTAAATAATGGGAATAAAGAAACTTTCACATTCGGCTGAATATTGTCCGACCAAAAATACATTATAAATTTTAAAATTACATGCTTCCCGTTACGTAAGTATGAACGTAGCGTAGCCAATCCTTTGCGGTTTTTTTCATTAAATACAGTTTCGGGGGCTTGTTCCATTTTTTGAGGTAATTGATTAGCCCCGTATTGAAACATTTCGTTTAAAACCTAAATAAATAGGCAGGCATGAAAATAATATCGTTTGGGATTATAACTATTATATTACTTTTTTCATAATTTGACTTTTATACTAGTATATACAGTCGAACCCCGTTGGCTCGAATTCGCTTGGCTCGAGTTCATAGTTAGCTCGAACAGGACGTAAAGCACCGATAACTTTATAATACTGAAGGTTAGCATTCCCGCTTGGTTCGAATATCCCGAGACTCGATTGTTTTTCGCCTGATCCTGGGAGTTCGAGCAAACGGCTGTATGTATTTAAGGTACAACGATCCTGGTAGCAATGGTACTGATATGCCTTAACGTAAAATATATATAAAAAATGAAAGTGAGCCACAAATAAAACATGAAAGCAAATCATATACATCGGTGTCATAATAACGCCATCTTGAAGAGACAAAAAAGGTCTAGTTCTAAAAAAAATGCCACTTAAATCCGGCATCAATAACACGAAAATAGACGCATGTCTACAGACTATAGTACTGCAGATCAAAATCATGTGACAAGTTCAACGAATGAATTAGTAAGAACTAAAACTTTATTTAAATACGTTGACGAATACGTATACAAAAGCAATGTGAATACGAAAGCAAGTAAGAATCCTAAATAAATCTTGGTGAGAACCGATGAGAATAGATAGTTATAGATAATAACTCGGAACATGGAAACGTGTTGCCGAAATTTTACCATCAACACATTGGCAAAACTTCCTCAGCAAATATCGAGTTTCACTTATTTATCTGTACACTATAACTACACTTGCGAGATAAAATAATGTTTATTCATGGATATCCAAGCACATACAGGCATAAATTTTCATTATCTGTTCATAGGTAATGGCAGGCACTTTTCGGTCTCAGTTTAGGGCTTTTGGATTCGATTTTTATTGGCTGTAAAAAGATTTATAAACAAATAAAATCACGCTATTGATGCCAACAACAGTTCAACGCTTTCAGCCATTGTTTATTTCTGTTAGAAAAGGATCAGGCCCATTTGTTGTCGACCTCTGAGCGATGACATTGTATGTCTTGCTGATGATGACAGTGGCAAGGATGAACGACCATGTCCGGGGACCTAATCCTGAAACAGAAATGGTACGGTAGAAGTAATAAACAAGAATTTTTCAAATGCTCTTTTCATTAATTTTAGTCTGATCGTTTCAGAAGAAATCGCCATGAACGCCTGTTTTTTTTGAAGATAGCTAACACATACTTAATGCCGAAGCCTACTGCCGATATGGTTGCGAACTAATATGCCCTGCAAAATGAGTTTCCCATTACTTTGGTGGATTTTAGTGAAAACGATAATACTAACACTGTGTACTTCTTCTCCTAAAGTACAATGTTTTAATCTAACATGGTCTACGTACAAAACACTTTTTTTCTTCTCGAGACAGAGAATTACGGATTATCGGTAATGTCTTAAAGTACAAATTCCTGTCCGTATAAATGAATGTACTACAAAAGAGAAATGGAGAAGCAATAAAGTTTCTTTATGACTTTCGGCAATTACGTTTGTGTAAATAAAAATAAAAATGAAGTACTTTTTTCCAATGACAATAATTTATTATGGAGTAAATGTTTTTAAACAGATAAGTTTACGTCCGTGTTCAGATCGAATACTAAACAAATATAAAAATGATGAAAACTTGATGTTAAATGTAATCTTGCATTAACGATACTTTTCTTATTTTCAGCGGGAATCAACTCAGCAATAAAAGTGCAGCCTTATTGTCCTTCAGTGGAGTTATTATAGTTCGATGTGGAATCCTCCTCAAGTCAAAACAGAATAATCCGGCGACCTTACAATTTACAATCGCGGCAATCCAGCAATTTCCGTTTTGATTCGGGAATAGACCGCTAAACTAACTATATGTTTTCTTATGCCATTGCTTGATGCCGACAGAATAGTCTTAAGTTTCAATATAAGATCAAAACATATTCCAGCAAATCTGTATGTAAGCAAATGCTAAGGAAATATGTTTTTAAAATTGTTGGCACATTACTGAAAAGAAACGAGGATGAACGCGATTTTTTTTGTTCTATTGTATTTTATTTTTTTGGAGAGTAATTCAGCATTCCGTCCTTACTTTAACATGTCAAATCAGGCGCCTGCTTAAGATCTTGTTTTGTGGATAACAGTTATGCCAGCATCACAAATAGCTCAGATGTTTTGTTTATTAAAAGCAGTGTCAATTATATGGCATCATTAGCGATCTGTTATAAATAAGATTCATCTGATATTCTAAAAGCTCTTCAATGATGAATGTGGTATAGGTTCAACCACACCAGGTGGCAGACGTCTTTAACGGAAACATAAACATATTCCAATAGAAACATTATCAACCAAATAGTTTTACAAGAAAACTAACTCCCAAGCTGACAAACACAACCACAGAACAACACACACTAAAGCCGACAAACAACACCACAGGCTAACATACACTACAGCTGACAAACAACACAACAGGGCAACATACACTACAGCTGACAAACAACAACACAAGGCAACATACACTAAAGCTGACAAACAACACCATAGGGCAACATACACTAAAGCTGACAAACAATACCACAGGGCAACATACACTAAAGCTGTCAAATAACACCACAGGGCAACATATTCTAAAGCAGACAAAAAACATCACATAGCATCATACACTACAGCTGACAAACAACACCACAGGGCAACATTCACTAAAGCTGACAAACAACATCACATAGCAACATACACTACAGATGGCAAACAACACCACAGGGCAACATACACAAAAACAGACAAAGAACACCACATAACAACATATACTAAAACTGACAGACAACACCACATAGCAACATACTTTACAGCAGAAAAACAACACCACCGGGCAACATAAACTAATGCTGACAAACAAAACCAAAGGACAACATACACTAAAGCTGACAAACAACACCACATGACAACAAACAATAATGCTGACAAACAACACCACAGGACAAAATACACTTAAGCTGACAAACAACACCACAGTGCATCATTCACTAAAGCTGACAAACAAAACCACAGGGAAACATACACTTAAACTGACAATCAACACCACATAGAAACATACACTACAGCTGACAAACAACCCCACAGGGCAACATACACTACAGCTGACAAACAACACCACAGGGCAACATACACTAAAGCTGACAAACAACACCACAGGGCAACATACACTAAAGCTGACAAACAACACCACAGGGCAACATACACTAAAACTGACAAATAACACCATATAGCTACATACACTACAGCTGACAAACAACACCACAGGGCAACATACCCTTAAGCTGACAAACAACATCACATTATAACAAACACTTATGCTGACAAAATCACCACAGGACAAAATACACTACATCTGACAAACAACACCTTAGGGCAACATACACTAAAAAAGACAAACAACACCCAAGGGCAGCATACACTAACGCTGACAAACAACACCATAGAACAACATCAACTCAAACAGACAAACAGCAACACTTGAAGACATACACTCAATCACACAATGCAACATAATCTTAAACAAACAAACGGTATAAAAGGAAACGGACTTTTAAGTAGAAAGAAAACATTTTTTTATACAAAAAAACTCCATCAGACAAACAACATGTCGAAACAACATACACTCCAAAAGACAAACACCACCACCAATTAGCAGCCATATAATCAGGAACAACAAGATAACAGACACTCAAGCAGGTATGACACAAAGTAATAATAATAGAGTGAAAACTACAATAACATAATGAAACCAATTACATCCATTTACACCCAGCTGTTCTTAATTTGTAAAAGGTTTCTCTTAAAGATTATGTTATTCGAATAACGACGGGTGATATTTGCCATCTTGACATATCAGAGGTTTTAAAACAAATGCTGAACTAGTAGGTTTAAAAATATAAACAACATGGAAATATATAATATGAAATGTTTGTTAATATTTTGATGAACTGTTTTGATAATGATTATATATTTGAATACCATAACTCAATGCATGCAACTTTGTTTAACTATTTCAAAATAAATGTTTCTGTTTAATTACGTGAAAGAATAAATGAGAATTTGAAAAGTTTCACAGATTTAAAGTGTCGCCTTGGAGTGAAAAAAGAATAGCATGGAATAGGACAGTGTTTGACAGGGAATCTATACTTACCTCACGCTATGCCCAACCTGAACGCAGTGTGTTATGAGAATCTTTGCTATGGATACAAATTTTGATTCAAGCTCTATCACTTTTGAAACTTATTTCAAAATCGACTAACATGTCGCGTTTACTGATGCATATGATTATAAACACAACATACTCATAGTCGTGTCGACACAAACGTACCAAAATCCAACAACTTGTTGAGCTTTTTTGTTTGTTTCAAATATGTTATTCAAGCTTTTTTCAATCCCTTTAATGCTAATGTATGTAATTGAACGAATATACTTAAAAAATAATACATTTTGTCGTAGAATATTACGAAAATGTTATGCATACGTGATTTTCGTTAGGATTATTTAGGAATTTTCAGTTTCGATAAAAGCAGTGCTGATACTTTTCCTGAATAATCAGTTTAATAACACCGATTTCGATTATCATTAATGCATGTGAACATGTCTACCCCAGCTTTTAATATCGATTTTATTACTCATCTGACAAGACATCACATGTGCTTCAAAGCGCACATTTAAAATGACATAAGAATGCCATTTGCAATTTCATTTTTAGAAATTAAAGAAATGTACTTTCCCGTGCCCTTTAAGGAAATACGTTGTAATATAAAAAAATGCTTTAAACAATGGTTAGTCATCATTAGAAGTATAAAACGTCCTTTCTTAATATTTGAGACCTATAAACAAATATAATTTACACAAATTTGTTCGTAACGCTATTCATAATTGGATGATTTGGATCTAGGATAAAAAAAAGATGTCTGTTGTATTTTGGTGTGTATTCATGATAATAGATAGGCTTTTGATTATTAAAAATTAGCATTTATCATGATGCTCAAAAGTAGTACACAATTTTAGTTTACTGGTCTTGAAAAGTATTTAAACCGGTTTAAACCTTTAGACAGTTTTTTTTTTCAGAATGACGTAACGCCGTTAGAAAAATATACACGGCATCGTCTGTGGCTTATATGAGTTTAAATATGCATAACATGTCTTGAAACAAGGGATATAACTGGAACATGAGAATATTTTCAAATTCGATTGTTAATTAAAATACATTGTATACATTGCAAGGGTATTCTTTGCCAGAGTATCTGCTAATTAATTGATGATTGATTTTATATTACCTTTTATTTTCTCTTAAACACAGTGGTGACATATGAAATGTCATAAAATAGCATTTTTTACGATTCCCCGTGTATTGCCTACGCAAGACAAAACTGTTGAATTGTTTAATGTTTAATAGGAAATAGTAAATAAGCGCTTGGACAATGTTTTATCACAAACACGCCTGCAACACCAACATTCATAATTCATTTTTATCAAATATAAATGCAATATATATTTTCACTAATTACCAAAACAATTAATTTTTTTAGATACATCTGCCTTTGACTGGCATGTTTATAACGAAGGTCCAACACTAAATGACCAATTTAGATCAATACATATTGACTGACCATATGGACAGCCGACTACTATAACAAGGTTATGATGACAAATGCATTTGTTATACAACGGAAATTACTTCTCAACAAGTTCATTATATTCAAACGAAGGAAAATACTTTTTTCTTGTGTTGTTCCAAACAATGTTTCATATAAATTACACGAAGTGTCATATAGGTGAATTATCCCAGCTTTCATTTCGAACAAACTTATTTAACAGCCGGTAAACAGTCGAACTCCATTACGATTTTTGAAAAACTACACTATATGCAACAGCAGGATTGATTTTGTATAAGGATACGTCTTTTGACCTACACTAGTATTGAAACATGGTTACATATGATGAAAGTTATTGAACTTGCATTTGTATATGCACTGTACTATAGAACTATGATTCGTTGCCAAAATGCAGTAGTGCATGTATATTGTAGCCAGCAAACCACAAGAAAAAAAGTCAAATGTTAAACAATGCTGAACTGGATGAGTTTATTCAACATAGAAATATTTGTTTCATTTTCTGAATTCAGACGAGGAAGGACGTGTTGAAAACTGTTGCAGGGAAAATGCCGCAGATATAGTTAAAACACTATTGTAAATCATGCCTGCAAGTTTGAAATTACTCAACATTATTCAAAACATGTTAAATATTAAGACATCATGAAGAAAATCGTTGTTCATTTTTAAACGTGTAATATGATTGTGTGCTCTCGTTTTTAAATATTAACAAATAAAGCTGACACAGCTGTCTCAAATCTAGATCTAAACACATCAGATCTAAAGTGTATCATTTAATTCAAAACGTCCAGAGCAGTAACGATTTCAAAGTTAACAACCGTTACGATGACTTTAACAACGTTGTTAACCTTAAAAAGAAATGAACAATTGGTCAACTGGCAGTAGTTTGAACTTTTAAAAAATGTATAAAAGCATGGTATATTCATTATACTCCTTTCCTTGCTAAATACCAATCTGCAAAACGTAATGATACCGTTTTATTGTCATAATTTAAAGGAAATGAACAAGTATTTTATAACCTTCGTTTATTAATTACAATTAACAAAACTATGTGTTGTTGATGAAAATAATAAAATATAACAATAAAACAGAACATTTAATTAAGAAACCAAACCCCTAATAAAAATATTTTGATGACTCTATGTTACCGGCACGCTACACGCCATTTATATTTCCACGCTTTCGACGCTCGAATCCTATACACTTGGTTTGCTTTCGAATTATGGACCATAATGTTAAAATAGTTATTTAATTGCCGTTGCAGTAAACGAAATTAAACATAAAATAGCAACAGGAATTGGTAGGATTTACATTGCATGATATAATTTGAAGAACATCACTAAATTAATCACTTTTACTCTTTTTAGCCAAGTCATTTCAAAAGTTGAAAATCGACGCATGCTACCAAAAGCAGTTTTACTGTGTCAACGATTAATACAGCTACATATATTATAAACCAAGAAATGTTTTTGCGCAAATATAAGCAAAATTCTTGCAAAGATGCAATTTTATTGTGCCAACGATTAATTAAAGCTACATATAATATATTGCTGATTAGAGGTTTGAGAATTATCGCCTGTTTGGATTGTTGTGAAAGTATGAACAAAACGAAGTCCCTTTTACTACCTTCATTATGATAACTCTAAAATGTATCTTTTAAGAATACCAACTAGATGAAACAATTGACAAACCAGGTGGTGTCAGACTTTCTTAAGAGGCACACCATTGTGTGTTTAAATTGATGTATAAAATATTAGTCAAATGTCAAATAACTTAGTGTTTGCAACAATCCTATTCTCCGGCATATTTTCCCGATAAGATAATTGTACTCGTAATTATAACTTCTGTGTCATATAATCCTTTAAAGCTCTGTTTTAAGACAACTCTCAACAGCTTGCACTATAGTAAAGCCATTAATTTGTAACGACGTAGAGCACATCCTTTCATATTAAAAGACCTCTCCTTATTATGCTGGCAGTCTTTTTTGAAGAACAAAATATATCGATTCTCAAAAAGAATGCTTACTAAGTCACCTACTGTTTACTCGAAATTGGTGTGAAATATGACGAATCTAAATGATAAACTAATACACTATTATAGTTGTTTGTATTTATAAATTATGTAGAAAAAATAAATTGTATTGAACAAATCTTATTTCTGTACTTAAGTCCGAAGTTAAACGATTGTCTTCGGAAGTTGAGCGAAACCTGCCGACGTCAAACGAAATTGGCTGAAAACCTAAGTTCTAATGAAGTCAACATTACGTCAAAATTGGTGTAAACGACGGCAAAAATCATAGTCAGAAAAATCCAAGACAGGTTTTCTTGAAGTTGATTGACATCATAAAATGTTAATCAATTGGACACTACAGTACAAGATAGGTCTGGAAGTTTCACCTGGTGGACGGGCAATATTTTTTTTTATTAAGCTAAAATATCAAAATCACTGTCAGAACAGTTTTTACCAAACGCAGATACAACATGGCTTTAAATCATGGCGTTTTATGCTTTATAAATTGCTATCGCCTCAAAAACATTAACTCCGTATTTTTTGCTATATATAAAAAAGCGAACTGGCAAGTATTGTCTGGTGTTAAGACGTATACGAGACTTTTGAGACTGTCTAACATGTAATATGGAACACATTTATCTTATAATAACATATTTTCTAGCCAGTTTTGAGAATTGCAAGATTGTTAATCACAAAACAATAGCTACACTGGGCGCCTCTTTTGACGTTTGTAGAACAAAAAGGCTGACTAACTTCCTCCTTAACACGCAATATGTCAATTTTGGAAGATTGTAATAACTTGTCTGGCTTATATCAAAACATTTATTAGCTGTTATCATTTGCCGTTGTATCCTATCGGTATTGCTATCCATTACGACTATTTGAATCTTTTTCTTGAAGTTATTTCCAAGAAAGGAATAATGTATTTACAAGATAGCTTTCATATTTTGGTTCTTTTACAAAATATAAAAAAGTTTGAACAGTGTTTGTAATACACAATTACCATTAATGTGGAAAAAACATACAGGTTATGAAATTAAGCAAAATGTAGTTCCTTTCAGGAAAATGCTAATAATACATAAAGAGATTGAAAAATAGCAATACTTCGAACGCCGTTTTGATAATCAAAAGGTAACCTATTGTATTCCTTGTGTATTTGCAAGCAGAGATATAGGTCATAATGATTATACTTATTTCATCTTTTTGATAATCAATAGGCATTTAGCTGAAATATCCATCGTTTATTTAAAAAAAAGTCAAAGCATTTCGTTTTGACAGTATATCAGTGTACAAACCATAATGTAATGTATATACAAACTTTGTTTATGTTATGCTACTTTAAAGCTATACAGCCCAGATAACACATACATAGATGTCTAATTTATGGTAAAGAGTTTTATGTGTGTCAGTATATCGATTAAAAATAATAAAATATGCTTACCTTTTCTTCAAACTTTTTAACATATTTGATACAGTAGGTTTGCTTATCAACCAAAAGATTAATCAAAACCATAATCAAATTGAATATTTTTTTTAATTTAAAAAAAACCCCAGCCATTAATGTTTTACGACTGTATCTTGTTTATTTAATTTGCATTCAATTAAAAGGTTTCCATGTTACTGTACGGTACCGAAATGCGATTGTTTATTTGTGTGTTATCACAAGCTAGATCTCTTGTAAAATAACAAAACTTAACTATTCATCAAAATCCCTAAGACACATGGAAAGAAAAAAAATAAAAAAAATAGTAAGCTATACGCTGGATAACTAGTTATCGCTAATCCCATCAGTTGTTTTGGATAAATCATCGTAATGTTTCTCGGAGCTAACATCAATTTGACCAAAAAATGTGAAAATGTGCCAAGTAGTCGAAAATTAAAAATGATATCCTGTTTAAACGCAAAAAGGGCAAGGGCCTTAAACGACAATGAACTAGAGACACAAACGTATAAACCCCATAAAACAAAAACAAACACGACGCACAGACAACTTAAACATGAACACATTTTTACCGATAAATGATGTGATTAGTGCATGAGAACGGTCAGGTAAACACGAGTTAACTACCAACGAATATACTTGTGGCTAAGACTAGTTTGTTATTGGTAGAGCCCAGCTGCCACTTGTATTGTATTATATCGTCACCTTAGTGCAAGAACGCAATCTCTGCTTCTACTTCTAAATGCAGTTGTTTGGTTATTGCACTAAGGTGACGATATGTTATCAAATGCCCCAAACGAGTTGAAAATAATAATGCATTAAGATTAAAAAAAACTATTAAGTCCCCTTAAAAGAAAAAAAAAAGCTCGGAGTAGATAAAGGCCTAATGCAGAAACGCTTGCATTACATCGATAATGCACGGTAGTGGTTTGTCCATTTTCGGCCCCACAATAATGCAATTATATAGTAATAAACATGCTATGAAAATCATGTTTTGTGAAACGAATTATGTTAGTTTATTACTACGCATGCAAGAAACAGTATAACGAAGCTAGAAGCATATGCATGGCATTATTGTCGTTTTACTATTAATGGACTTTTCTAATTTGAGACGCAATGACAACAAAAGAAAACTTGTAATAAATAACACCATTGTTGGTTGTATAACTCCTTTGATATTCGTTTTTAACATTAATTAAAAAATACATATTATCAAAAGGCTATTTTACCGTGAGTGATAAATTGTAGTCATTTGTGAGGTACAATCCTTTACAATATTAAGAGCTAGACAATTATTTAGCCAGATGAACCGGTTAATGCAGATCAACGGATCACATAGATTGAAACATTTACCAACAATAATTATAACTATCATATTGTAATTAATCGGTTAACATTTAAAAGATACCCAAACCAATGTTTAAACGAGGAAAAACAAGTACAACAGTCAATCAATAATATGAACTTCCTTATGACGTTGTACTACATGACCGTTGGTTGAATAATAAGCTAATGTGATCGAATATAAAACACCATTATAAAATTATGCCTCACGGTAATTGATTCATCAGCTTAATGTATATACAGAACATATTTGGACTGTTGTTTGTTTAGTATTGCCATGTTCAGAACCTTATTTAAGTTACAGAGTTATTAACGACATTCTTGTTAACTTGAAAGGTGAACTAATTTAGTATTTACTCACATATTTATAAAAAAACAGCAAGTACATTTAAAATAGTTGTCCCAAATCTTTTTAGGACAACTGCAGATACACTTTGAAACGCTAATTATATTTCTCTTGACCAAAATGCAAAGGTGCTTCAACAACATTATCTTGAATTTTAATTAAATATTTATGCATAAATTCGTCGCAAATGCAACCGACGAAATAATGGTTTTAAACGAAGTAACATACCTAATCACACAAATTATTTAACGTTATGTTTGAAAATAAAACTTTCTCGGCCGTACTCACTGCCTGAATTGTATGTGATTGCGTAAGGGAATTGTTCTGTTTTGTAATTTATTTTACTGAAAGTACCAATAGCACAACCGTGATTGAAGAGCATATTATTTCATGTCATGATGTAATAGCGGATATATTTTGACTCCATACATAACATACGTCTGGGTAATGCAAGAAGTCAATAGAAAATTGAATACTACAACATCAAAATGGTTTTCGTAGAACTTCACATTAAAAGCACCAGAGCAAACTAAGGATTACATAATTAGAGAAAAAAATGAAAGTGAATATATAACTACGATAGAGTCTCATATAATGTCTGATAATTTGCAGAGGATCATACGATGCTTTAGAAAAAAAGAAATATTTGGAATATACCAACGAAATTGCAAACTGAGTTACTGAGTCACCCTATACTAATGAGGTAGACAAGTGGCGGAACATAGTGATGTGCAAACAATACCTGAGCTGTTGGCTAAATAGAATAGAAAAAAAAAGTTTGTAAAATATATGTGTTGCAAGCATTTTCGAATGAAATTATCAATGCTATTTAATGAGAAAATTTTGTAAAATGCTCATTTTTGTGTATGACGAAATCAAGTGGGGCAAATCATAAAAATGATAAAACTAAGATACCAAAAGCTAGAACCCGCGAGGAAAGGTTGATTTTTGCTCAAATATCGTTTTTGAAGACATCAATTTTCAAAAAAGCGTAAACAACTTTGTTGTTGCGTAATTGGTTGATTGCCATAAACACCTGATGTTATAAATGTATGACTAACATATACAAATAGACTATTCTGTTTGAAAGTCTCGGTGGTCTAGAGATTAAGGTGTTTATTATCTTAAATGTATTTTCTTGGCTTTACCGGCGTGGGTTAGCAACCCATTAAAACCAATATACTTTTTTTGTACTATAACTGTTTTTCTTCAACAATTTGGATATCGTAGAGTAAACCAATAATACAAATAGGTGTTTTCAGATGTATAACTGGAAAAATTAGTTAAAGCTGAAATATTTTAGTTAAAAAATACAAATCATTAGTACATAAAGCAACATCGAGTTTAGGATATTCAGAACGTCACGTGATATGCAAATTTCGTATTGACGTTAACGAACCGTTTTCTTGTATCAAAATTAATGAAAGGCATCAAATTGTATTTCATTTCATTTTCAAAATGTTTGTAACCATCAAGAGTGTTTGATCTTGGGAAGAACCTTGCAATGGAAGCACTCTTGTTAGGATTCATATATTTATTGCAAACGTTCCAATGGCTCATTTGAGAAAAAAGTTAATTACACCAAAATGGCTTCGAAAAACGTTTCCCTTTAAAGATAAGGTTAGTTCCATTAGGTTATTTTCTATTTCATCGCCATAAACAGCTGAGAGAGCACTTTTTGTCTAAATGAACACAAAAATTGCCTTTCGAGGACAGCGCAGACAAATTGTTTACTGATATTGGAATTCTCAGACGTGTAATAACTCGATCAATGTGCACTTAATGTCATTTATTTTCTACAAGTTTTAATGCAATAGTTTTACATAAAACACAATTCGAAATCAGATCCTCATTTCATTTTAATGCAATTGCGTACACTTATTTTACCGTTCACAAAACTATTACTCGGAAAGCTCTGTGATAGCTTACCGAATGTGTACATACCACGTGATTTATTATTTTATATAATAAGAAACTTGATACGTATTTTATAAAATATTTTAGCCACAATCTATTTTTGATTATACTATTGTTTTTTTTCCCCGTAAACTATGCAATGTATGTAATCTAAATGCAAGATGACCGCGTATAAATTCAGGGCACGGAAGCACATGCTTATTAATATCCTGTATATAAAGCTTAAATCTGTACTGAACATTATGTGGTAGTGTTATTCATTTTTTTTGCATTTAAGCACAGTTCCTGGTGATTGTTTTTCCATCGTTTGTGGTCATTTATTAGCCCAGTATTAAAATATCCCATTTATAACTTAAGCAATATACACAAGCATAAAAAGAAAATCGCGCGTGATTATAACTGTTTTGAGATAGTACGACCATTTTTTTTTGCATTCCACACATTTTTCTTCAGATGAGACTACTATACTAGTATAAACGTTTTTAAAATACAGCGATCCTGGAACCAGTGGTACTGACCATCCTTAGCGTAAAATAGATATGGAAAATGAAAGTGAACCATACATAAAACATGATAGGAAACCATAAATACTACATGCATAATGACCTCACCTAGCAGGGACAAAAAAGGGTCTCGTTCCAAAGAGGTGCCTCTAAATTGCCGCATCAAAACACGAAACAGGACGCATGTCTACAGACCGCATATCGAAATAAAGTTTCGTTCGATCTCCTTTTTTGACATGACACGTTCAAAGAATTAATGCGCCAGGGGTAACAAGGATGGTGATATGCGGTTTAAAATAGTGAGAAGTAAGAACACTTTATTTAAATACGTTTATGAATAAGATTGCAACGGTAATGTGCATTTGGTAACAAGTAGGTATATTAAATAAATTTTGGTGAGGAACCGAGGGAAATAGATAATTATAGATATTAGCTCAGAACATGGAAACGTGATAACGAAAATACCCTGCCGTAATTTAACAACAACACATAGTCAAAACTTCCGCAGCCAATATCAGGTTTCACTCATCTTTACACTAGCAATATACTTGCGACATGAAAGCCATGTTCATATATCCTAGTATAAAAAGGTTTATCAATTACTACTATGAAACCTGAAAAATGTATTAAAAATGCTCGATTTCCATTACCTTTTCTAATGTCACTTATCTGTTACAGTTTGGGGCCACTTCAAATACTTTTTGGATTCTATTTTTATTGGCTGTAAAAAAACGCTTTTAATGGCAAAAGCCTTTCAACGGTTTAAGCTTTTGCATTTCTTAACTGCTCAGACGCATTTGTTGTCTACCTCTGAGCGATGACATTGTATTCCTTACAAGTGATGACATTCGCGCTTGCAAGGCGCGGTTGAACGACCATGTCCGGGGACTAAATCCTGAAAAAGAAATGAAAAAGCAAAAGTAATATCTTGTATCACTCAAATAATAGGCACTTACGCAGGACTACTCCAATATGTGTATACTTCCTTCCAATATTGCCATGCACTCCAGGTAAAACTGTTGCAATTACCATATTCAACACCTTCGGTACTTTTCATTTTACTCGAATATGTGCTTCTATTTTGTATCAAATTTACGCTTTTGAAAATATTTCATAATCACTGGTACATAAAGAAGTACAGAACGAGTACTAGGGGTATTTTACAACACTTTGTTCTGTGATGTTTTTCTTGCAGGTTAGTTCGTAAAATTATGTCACTCAATGGAACATTCGAATAGTGATAGAAATAACAATGTCATGTAAATTATTTTTTACCAGTTAACTACTACCGTACGGATAAAAGAGAACAGCATAATGTTGCTAAAGCACATGCATTACATAATTGGCTTTTTATTAATTAATAAACAATTTATTTTGAGAAGCAATGACAACTCGGAAAACTTGTAATTAATCAGACTATGATGGCTATATAACTCCTTTGAAATTCGTATTTAATATGCATTAATTGCAAATAGTAAATAATGAGTTTGCCATTTAAAACGCAACAAAAGCTATCTCTTTGAAATCTGAATATTATTTATTTCACAATAATTAAAATTATATAGCTTACACGTTGATTTTATGAATTTGGTCTAATCAACTTTATCAATAAGGCTCGTTCACCGGGAAGAGCATTTGTAATCACTTTGGAGGTATAGCTCTTTGCAATGGTAAAACTTAAATTCTTTGGAAAATTGAGAATTTTATTCAAAATCATTTTTCGTCAAATATACAAAAGTTCTTTAAGAATAAGAATTATGTTTTTAATCGGAATTATCAGTAATCAATATCATGTAGCCGTTTAATGGTATGATCGGTTCAAAATAAAGACATTCACGATTGAGTTTTTAAATAAAGCGTATCTAAAGGTTTTAACAAATTGAAATATTGAACATAATTACATTAAACGTTGTTAAAGTATGTACAGTATCACCATGTTCATTGTTATTTTTAACAGATTAATCAACGGCATCGTTGTATTATTTTAGAGGTGAAGTGGGTTTTTTTGTGTTCATAAAATCAAACAAGTACATCAAACACAGTTGTCTCAATTCTAGAATACTGTACATCATAAACATATTCATGACTCTTTCACAACAGTACGGATTTGAATATTGACAATGTTTGCTTTAACAAAAGTGTCAACAATCAGAAATGCAATATAATAAACTGAAATGGAAGTATGAGATGAATACTGTTAAATTTAAGTATTATAATGTTATATACGCGAACTGCGCAACTACTACAAAATGTAGTTTAAAAAATTGAGTTTGCATTCATAATCAATTGCGCTACAATAACGAGAATAATAAAAGTACCAGAATGTTTGACTATCTGAGCAACAATGTCGTATTGGTATGTCGTGATTGCTTCTTTTCAAAAATTATATTGTAAGACAGATATTTGCATTTTGAAACTGAATTTCTGTCCAATATAAGTCTTAGTTTAGTTGAAACAAAATAATATAAAGAGGCTAAAACACATTGGTGATTTGATAGTTGGGCACATGTTGACACAAACATTGATTAACATTGTCAAAATACCATTGTACTAGGATACAGACTAAATTTTAACATCATTGTGAAAAAAATAAATAGGAAAATTGGTAAAATTCTTAATACAAGAAACCTTGTATGCTATGATACTTGTTGTTTCTTTGTTTTTTCAATAATCTAACAAATGCGTTGTGAGTTTTGTATATAAATATATTTGGAATAAATTAATTTCAACATAGATAAAGAAAATCGCTAACAACATACAATCCGCGAGTGGGTCACTTTAAAAGCAATATCCTCTGTTTTGCTTGATGCGAAAGAAGTCCTATAACAATACACTAAGTACTTGTGCAGATATGGCCAAGGTATATGCGACTTAACAATATTTTGTCCGATGTGTACTAATTTATTGTCATGTCCTAAGGCTATGGGATAAATAATGCGACTGAATGGTTCTATAAAGTAGAAAATCACTAGCACCGGTTCTACAAGATGCTGCACTTACTAATGCTTTTGAGCAGTTTCAATGAGAGAGAGGCTGCTGTTTAGTTATTTCCGATTGTCTGTGGTTAAGTTGGTTTTCCCATCCAGCTATCAAAGTTTGTTCATTTAGAAAATCAAAATTCGTAGGATTTAAACATATTAATAGGATACAATATACAAATTAACGTAAACGTAAACGACATGTTCTTTCTATAAACTACTTGCTTTTATGGTTGATAGGCGAATTTTACCGAGTCATCATTCTTCCGGTGCGATTTTATATAGTTTTTGTTTTGTCACGACTTTTATTCGTTTGCAGGTTATTTCAGTGTCTGTTTGGTGGGACTTGAAGTTAGTTCTTTATCTGATACTATTTGTTTTGCTCTATATTTCACTGTATTTAAGCTAGTTCTGGCTATAATTAGGAGTATAATGTTAAGATTACAAGTCTTGATTAATGCTTGGGTAAGTGTGATGTTGAGTACTTATCAACTTATCAACTAGTTTGAACCCCCAAGTGATCACCGATTTCAATGACCGTTCCATGGCGGTTGCCCGAACATTTGCTAATATATATATATATATATATATATATATATATATATATATATATATATATATATATATATATATATATATTCCGATCTATTTGTGACATGAGTGTGATGTTTGATATGGTATTTTTGTTGTTTTGTATGTGTTATGGTTTTGATCTCGTGCCTTTATACGGATTCATTGTAAATGATCTGGCTACCAGGCTTGTCAATGTAGTTTTTAAAGCATGATTATCGAACGTAGAATATTTTGCATTTTAACTTTCTCCGATCTAATTCTAAATTTCCTTTCCTCGACAACATTACTTTAATAGCCAAATGTCTGATTTTCAAAGATAGAAAAAAAGCAAATATATATGTTTTGGAAACGGCTTGCAAAACAATTAAAGAGCACAATAATTATGTAGGAATTATGTGGACCACAATACAAGTCCCAAAACACCTCAAACAAGAGTATAGCAAAACAATTGAAATGTATAGCTTTATTTGGTATTTGCGTGTAATGGCTGTAACAGAACCAATGGCTATTTCATTTTAATGAAGTTGATTTTTGTTGCACTTTATATATTATAACATTTAGGAAACAAAATATCAGCGTGACAACATTTTGTGTCCTATAGTCATTTGCAACACGAACATAAGTACAGAAAATCTACAGGGACTTGCTTGTTTAATATATGTCAGTATTAAAAGGAAGCATATACCTAATTTATGCATTTTAGAGCGCGCCAATGATAATCAAGACTTTTTCAAATGTTCTTTCCGTTAATTTTAGGCAGATCGATTCAAAAGAATTCACCATGAACGCCCGTTCTAGTTTTTGTAGATAGCTAATACATTCTTAATGCCAAAGCCTCTTGCCGATATGATTGATAACTAGTATGCTCTGCAAATAAATTAGTTTCCCATTACATTGCTGGATTTTAGTAAAAAAAAAATAATACTAACACTGTGTACTACTTCTTCTAAAGTACATTTTTTTAATCTAACAATCATTCCATGGCCTACGTACTAAACAATTTTATAGTTCTTACCGAGACAGATAATTCGGTTATATTACCGTCTTAAAGTACAAATTCCTGTCCGTATAAATGAATGTACTACCAAAGAGAAATGGACAAGCAATAAAGTTTTTGTGATGAAAGATTGCCAAAATGTAGTCTAAATGAGGCGATACGAAATTACCTTAACTTGTAAGAGGGTCATGGTCAATTTACACCTTACCATATTCGACAGGTTCACGGATGTTATTCGGGAATAAGATTTCATAAAAATGAAGAAATTTATTTACTCATTGGAATTTTGAACACACACCAACATCAACTGGCAGATATTCATTGAAGCAGAATTTGTAAAAACAAGTCTAAATTATTTCAGCTTTTAATAGCTTTATTAAGCTTTTTTGGTGAAATAGAGCACTCTCTAAATGACCTTTAAAGCTGCACTCACACAGATTGAATCTTTTGACAACTTTGTTAATTTGTCTTGGAACGAGCCAATTTATGCGAAAATGCATGTAAACCATTCATATAAGACTGCTGACAAAAAATTGTGACCGATTTTTCTATTTAAGTCCAAAAATTGATGTTTTATGCATTTTTATTAAAACGTTAAGAACGCTTTAAGCCATAAAATATTAGTTTTCGAAATGAAATATGAAAATCTGCGAACTAATATTTTGTCAGCAGTCGTTTATCACTGGTTTGCAGATATTTACGCAAATATTTGCTCATTCCAAGACAGAATATAAAAGTTGTAAAAACGGTAAATCTGTGAGAGTGCAGCTTTAAATGATTTTTTGCAATTGAAAATCCGTTATCATTGATTTAATAACTTTATTAACATTCCACACGGAAATTATCTATTGGATGTCGGCATTATAAAACGTGAACGAGTTCCTTTAAGAAAATGCTTAGGTCAGTAACACTTAATAAAATTACTGACGTTTAGGATTAACCGATTCTATGCTCCCGACTTGAATTGCTTTTAACTGCTCTAAAAGGGAACAATGTAAAAGCGTAATTAAGAGGAATCCTGTTTCAGCGATGATGTCTTCGCTGTCGTCTACCAGTGCGCTGAAATGCAACAATAAGCATTTTATTGCACATCTTCGCTTAAAGAAAGTTAATATGAACACGACATTAGGACGATGGTTATCGCCTCCATATGTTAAGAGTTATGCTGATTTGCAGAGTACAAACTTGGCTAAAATGATACAACAAAATCGCTCTGTCAAGGACAACTCATCCCACCATAAAATAAACCAAGAGTTGCAACGAGAATTGTTCAACAATATTTTTATTTTTTTTTGATGGTGTCAATGCTCTTTTAGTTGACATGACATAAATTAACAAAAATTGCTAAAATATAATACCATAAAATGGTGCTATAGTCTGTCTAGTGTGTTTATGTCGTGGAAGTGTTTTAATAGACAAATGTTTGAGGGCTTTTAAGTAATATCTGTACTTTGCAGAATTACATTGCAATAAGTATTATACACTTATATTTTCAGGTTTTTATACAACCCTACAATATCTTTTTCTTGTAAAAGATATAAAAGAGTTGCATAACTTATGTTCTTTATTTATATAATAGTATACTTATTTGATAATACTTTAAGGCGGTATTTTTTATTTGAAATATATAATTGTAAGTATATTTTGAATCTAAAATCCACGTAACTATCTTCAGTAATGGTCACTTTATTTTAGACAGCCAGAGATAATACTGTATTTTATTGGCTTATAACTGTAAAATGTGTATGAATGTGTCAATATTTCTTAAACGATAAGTTTACGTCCGAGTTCAGATCGAATACCGAACAAATATAAAACAATGATGAAATCTTGATGTAAAATGTAACCCTGCATTGACGATACTTTTCTTAACAAATGATTTCTTTTCAGCATGAATGGACTCAGCAATAAAAGTCCACACTCCCTGTCCTTTAGTGGAGATATTTTAGTTTAAGGTGATATCCTCCGGCAGTCATAACAAAATAATCCGGCGACCCAACGATTTACAATCGCGGCACTCTGGCAATTTCCGTTTTGATTTGGCAATTGACCGCTTAACTAGGTATATGTTTTCATCTGTCAATTCTTGATAGCGACAGAAATTATTTCTCCATCTAAAAACTATCATTAATTGCATCAACATTCCAATAGTCGTATATTACTTACAACAAGTACAGAAGAAAATCAAATTCTAGACGCGACAGGCGTACACAAAATCGGGCGGTGCCTGATAGACTTAACATTAATAATGCGGCCTTACTGTAACCATATATCCATGCTTATCTTGTAGGATTCGGATTTCTCGAAAAAAAAAGGAATATTAAAAATTGCTTTCGCGGAAGAGTTATTCCAACAGAGCTCATCACAGCAAATTTAAGTTGTTTTTTTTATTCTGTTTAAATTCCCAAAAGTGTTGTAAATACGGGCTTCGATACTTCCTTTATTTCTGTATGATTATATCTTTTCATAATCGCTTACTTATGGGTCGGTATGCTACTTAATTCAAAATCGTCTATGATTCATGTTCATTTATCAGTAAAATAGTCAAAGGACATACCACAAAACATTACTTTAGTGATAATAAATATATGCATTCATAGAATATTGATACCATCAGAAGACTGAATAACAACATAAAGACAGGCAAATAGGTGATGATATGAAAACTAACACAAGTTGATGAATACGTGTTTTAGTATTCAAAATGAAATATTTGGCACATAACTTGGATACATTAATATGATAACTGGCGAAGCCGGATTTCAAGCATGACTCTCAGAGAAAGAGTTAGTTGGTGTAGTCGTGTATGGTACGAGATATGTTTTCTGTTGTATCTTTCTCCTTGCTCTCAGATCCACAAACTTCATGCGAATGTGGCCGTGCATGGTACGAGCTTTGACTTCTTTACGGTCTTTACCCACCATTAAACATGCCAATGTGGTCGTAAATGATTCGAAATCTCCCCAAGAAAGCAGAAATTAGCTAAGTCTTTCCGGTGAAGAAATTGTTTTAAAATATTTGGAAATTTACGAAATATTGACGAACCCGTACTTGAAAATAAATTTAGATGTATTCATTTTTATTATCCCTCTCTTAACCATTTTCAATTCCAGTACCTTCAAATGGTCCAATATTAATAAATTACAATACCAAACAGGTTAAAAATAGTGAACTCTTAAACAGTTCAGATAAAAATGATGTAATTGGTTGTTTTTCTTGGAATACGACATATTGCGCGTGGGCAGACATTCAGTATTCCGTCCTTACTTAAACATGTCAAATCAGGCGCCTGCTTAAGATCTTGTTTTGTGGATAACAGTAATGCCAGCAACACAAATAGCTCGTATATTCTGTTTTATTAAGATCAATGTCAATTCTATGGCATTATTAGCGATCTGTTATTTATAAGATTTATCTGATATTCTAAATGCTCTTCAATGATATGAATGATAGTATAGTTTAAACCACACCAGGTGCCAGATGTTTTTAACGGAAACATAAACATATTCCAACAGACTCTTTATCAGCCAAACAGTTGTACAAGAAAACTAACACCCAAGCTGACAAACAACACCATAGGGCAACCTACACTAAAGCTGACAAACAACACCACAGGGCAACAAAAATTAAACTGACAAACTACACCACTGAACAACATACACTAACGCTGACAAACAACAACACAGGGCAACATACACTTAAGCTGACAAACAACACCACTACAGGGCAACATACACTAATGATGACAAACAACACCACAGAACAACATACACTAAAGCTGACAAACAACACCACAGGGCAACAAAAACTAAAACTGACAAACTATACCACTGAACAAGATACACTAAATCTGACAAACAAAACAACAAAACAACATACATTAAAGCTGACAAACAACACCAGAGAACAACATCCACTAATGCTGACCAACAACACAACAGGGCAACATACACTTAAGCTGACAAACAACACCACAGCGCAACAAAAACTAAAACTGGCAATCAACACCACAGGGCAACATACACTAATGCTTACAAACAACACAACAGAACAACATACACTTATGCTGACAAACGACACCACAGGGAAACAAACACTAATGCTGACAAACAACACCACAGGACAACATACACTCAATCTGACAAACAACACCACAGGGCAACATACACGAATGCTGACAAACAACAGCACAGGACAACATACACTCAAGCTGACAAACAAAACCACAGGGCAACATACACGAATGCTGCCAAACAAAACCACAGGACAACATACACTCAAGCTGACAAACAACAGCACAGGACAACATACACTCAAGCTGACAAACATCACCACAGGGCAACATACACTACTGCTGACAAACAACACCACAGAACGACATACACTAAAACTGACAAACAACACCACAGGGGAACATACACTCAAGCAGACAAACAATACCACAGGGCAACAAAAAACTAAAACTGACAAACTACACCACATAACAACATACACTAATGCTGACAAACAACACCACAGGGCAACATACACTAATGCTGACAAACAACACCACAGGACAACATACACTCAAGCTGACAAACAACACCACAGGGCAACATACACGAATGCTGACAAACAACACCACAGGACAACATACACTCAAGCTGACAAACAACACCACAGGACAACATACACGAATGCTGACAAACAACACCACAGGACAACATACACTCAAGCTGGCAAACAGCACCTAAAGGCAGCATACACTAACGCTGACAAACAACACCAAGAAGAACATAAGCTAAAGCTGACAAACAACACCACAGGGGAACATACACTCAAGCAGACAAACAACAACACAGAGCAACATACACTAACGCTGACAAACAACACCACAGGGCATAATCCACTCAAGCTGACAAACAACACCACAGAACAACATACACTCAAGCTGACAAACAACACAAAAAACAACATACACTAATGTTGACAAACAACACCACAAGGCAGCATACACTTAAGCTGACAAACACTACCACAGAAGAACATACATTTAAGCTGACAAACAACACCACAGGGCAACATACACTCAAGCAGACAAACAACACCACAAGAAAACATACACTCAATCACACAATGCAACATAATCTTCAACAAACAAACGATTTAAAAAGACAACGGACTTTCAAGTAGGAAAAACATACCACTATATACACACTCCAGCAGACAAACAGCATGTCGAAACAACATACACTCCAGCAGACAAACACCACCACCAAACAACAGTCATATAAGCAGTAACAACAAGATAACAGACACTCAAGCAGGAATGACACAAACTAATAATAATAGAGTGAAAACCACAATAACATTCCTAGTAGTCATCCTTGTCCGATCTGACTATAAGAAACTTAAAAAGTTATAATCAGCCCTCCTTCCGCTGGTGTCTTAATGTCAGCCAACACGCATGGTGTTAAAGCAAAGTCATGTTTTAATATGCCTTGGCATGTTTGCTACAAAATTGTTGTTCTATTAATTTCTTGATATTGTTTTTTTCCGATTCTAAAGTAATATTTGATATGACTACATGCTATTGTTTCGCGTAGTTTTACACTTTTCATCAATTGTTTTCTTGCACAGGTTTATGAATGTAATGTTCAATATCACATATGAAGTGCTTTATGTAAGTTCGATTAATACAAGTTTAAGAGTTTCAAACAAAAACTAGGATATCTGAATTTTGAAAAATCGTTTGTGTAAAATGTATAGACAATTTGCATATAGATAGTTTTTAACATCAAGGAAAGATATGACAATTGTTATCCCTTGAAGCTTGGTTTGCAAACGACGTTTGTTCTCAACTGCAACATACGTCAAGTGCATGTTCACACAATGTTTCACAACCTCTGAGTGTTTTTTCACAATTAAACGAATGCGATGTAGCACGTACATATGTTTTTGTTGACATACTAACATTTAAACTACTATCTGGTGGTGAGTTGTTTGCTTCCGATTCACAAGTTCGATAAGCACATCTGTATGAACTGACTTCGATAATGAAACCAATTCTATCCATTTGCAGCCAGCTTTTCTTTATTTGTAACAAAAGTCTCTTAAAGGTCATGCTATTTAAAAAACAAAGGGTGTCATTTGCCATTGTAATGATTATAATATTCTCTGTTAACGTGCAATAGTTAAGGTTTTCAGTAGTTTATTCTTGATCTGATTTCATACAATTAGAAAAGAAAATTTCAAGACAGGTTTTCTGGAAGTTAATTGAGCATTTTTAAAGATAATTGTTTAAAACTTTCTGAGTTACATCAAGCATTTCTAAATTATTGACCATTGCAGTACAATACAAGTCTGGTAGTTTCACCCGATTGGCAATTTCCTAATGACCATGCAATAAAGGCAAACAAATATTGATAACTTCCAATTCAGTCTTTACCCAACACAAATACAACATGGGTTAAAATGTTGGCATTTTATTCATCAGCATTCGTAAATGTTTTATGAATTGCTTTCTCCTCAAAAACACTAACTCCGTATGTTATTGCTATATACCAAAAGCAAAATGTCATGTTTTGTCTGATATTGAGACATATACTAGCCATAACAGATTGTCTAGCATGCAATATGGAACTCATTTATCCTATAATAACATAAGTTCCAGACTTTTGGGAATATCAAAACTAATATTAGGGGACATCATTTGGAGTTGTATCCTATCGTTAATGCTATCCATTACGACTAGTTGAATCTTTTTCTTGAGACTATTATTCGAACAGAAATAATTTTTTTGTTTTTGCAAGCAAATTATCAAATATTGGTTCAATTACGAAATTTAAAACAATTATGATAGAAAACTGTTTGTAATACACACAAAATATATATGTGGAAATGAACTTCAGGCGAAAGTTGTGAAACTAAGTGAAAACTTTGTTCTTTACTGGGAAAGGCTAATACTACAACTTTGTTCAGGAGTTAACATAGTTCTATGGATTTGATATTGCTATCATCAGGTGAAATCGGAAATATTTTTTTTATTATTTGGTGACCAGTATGTTCTATATTTTTCTATATTCACCAAAATAGCTTGATTGAAATATATAATGTTTTGCAACACCGATAGCTTTCTGATCACATAGTTCACATTATTTATATTTTAAGTTCTATATCATACGAGCGACCAACAACAATTTAGTTTTAAACTTCATTAAATATATTCGAAACCAAGTAGGATAATTTACTTTATAATTTCTAGATAGTATTCGAAGACAAACGTTGTTGACGCAATATACGCAATACAACTTTAACATTTTCTCGACATTCCAACATTGTCTTGGATAACTCGTCTTCACCCAGGAAGATATAACTTACAAGGTATGTATTCTACTCGAAATTTATACCATTAGGCTAATAAGATTAAACGGAGTTAGGGCTATCCCATCAGTGTTGATGATTAATTTTCATAATGTTTTTTGGAGCTTACATCAATTAGACATTAATACAACAACATAGACAGGTCTCAGAAGCAGAACATTAAAAGGAATATCCTGTTATGAGGCTTAAGGCAAGGGGTCAAATAGGACAATATACTAGAGACACAAACTTATGAACACCGCATAAAGAAAAACAAACACAACAGACAGACCACTCAAACATTAACATCCCTTACCGATAAATGATAGAATTACCGCATGAGAACAGTCAGTGAAACACGAGTTCACTGTAAGACAAGTCTACTTGCGGCTTAACTTTATATAGCTGGACCCCAGTTGTCGCCAAAATTTCATTATCTGTACACATAATGAGATGAACATAACAATGCATTAAAATCAAAATATATTAAGCCCTTTTAAAGAGAAAAGATATCGTTGAAATTATATCGTTGAATGCAAAATGCATCTTAGTCACTTTTGTACTTTCGGTCTACCTGAAAACACTTTATGTTCCAGAAACTGTCAGCTTGTCGATATACGGAACTGTGGTATCGTTGGTGACATGATGCTTAATACTTATGTGAAAAACTACAGAAACAAGCTCAGTAGCAAAAAGTTTAAACATAAACCCGGTTTAATAGTAAACGCCAAAGACATAGAAAAAAAATCACAAACAAGAAACATGAAAGAACAGCCTAGTACTTAAACAGCTTCGGAAAAACAAGCATAACATTTTACAATTTACTATTCTAGAAAATGGACGGGACGAGTAACAAGAGTATTTTACGGTAAAGTGTATAATTTTGTTAGATGATATTTTTTCTTGAAGGCAAATTCGTATAATTATGTCAAACAAACTCAGATAGTAATAAACATGATATGAAATCATGTTTCGCCAAATTAATTATGTTAGTATATTACTACACATGGAGAATAACAGTAAAACGATGCAAAACGCACGTGCATGAAATAAATGTCTTTATATTAATTATTATAATGTACTTTTTATTTTGAGAAGCAATGGCAACACGGAAAACTTGTAATAAATAATACCATTTTCGGTTAAACTACTTCTTTGATATTGGTTTTTATTACTCCTAAACAAAAATATAGCTTAATAATGAGTTCGTGGTCTTAAATGAGATACTCGTAATGTCTTTGAAATCTAAATATTATTCATTTCTCAACAATTGATTTATATGTATTGTTTATTAATATCATGACGTTGGTTAGCGTCACATTATTATATAGGCTCGTTCGCCGTGAATAACAAATTTTATTCATTTGTGAGCGAAATACTTTGCAATGGTAAAAGTAAGAGCACTATTGAGTGAAATGGAAAGGTTAAAATTACAAACGAAAATGGCGCGTGACATAGATTGGTGTTACAAATGTACCCAAACCCTCTCGTAGCATCGTGCTAATAATATTGATTACTATAATATTGTTTTAAATGAGTTGAATTTCAAAAAATACAAGAAAAACTGTACCAACAATGGAACTTAACTAAAATAGTCAAACAGTAATGTGAACTTTATTATGATGTTGTTCTACATGACCGTTGGCTGAGAAAATAAGCGGATAGGAGGATATAAAAACAACATTACAATAGAATGCCTCACGGTAATTGATTCATCATCTAAATGTATAAACAGGAAATATTTGGACTATTGTATGAGCAAACGTGCTATGTTCATTCAATGTGCTATGTTCATTGTTTTAATCACCACGTTCAGAACATTGTCAAAGTTAACAGAGTTATTTACGACATCATTGCATCATTGTTAACTTGATAGGTATTGTTTTATCATGTGCTTATATATATATATATATATATTTAAAATAATAGTTTCTTAGGCACCGCCGCGTTCGGTTTTTTCAGCCGCTCCAGTTTTGCAGATTACATTTTTTTTTCACTTAATATCAACCGATATTTAGTGTAGAGTCACAACAAAGTCCGGATCTTTAAAGCGCATTATTCAAATGTTTTCATAAGCGTCGCCTTTGTATAGATCAAAGAGAAAACAACCTTATGTTGAACAACAGAAGAAAATGTATTTTTTAAACATCCAAATACAGTGTTGGAGCAAAGTGATAATGGCATGGACAATTTCGAGTAATTATTCGACAGATTGTTATTTCATTGCGTAGATTTAATAACTGTGTTACTGATGATGCAAGTTTAACAGAGGCAAAAATAGGGGTGTCTAAAACAGCAGCCTTTGATAATGTTGAATTTGATGTTAAAGGTAGTCTTTTTCTCATGTTTTTACATAACTCAGGACAGATAGAGAAATATGAATTAATACTTTCTTACTCATTTTTTGATTGTACACATGTACAGAACAGAATTTTTCGAATTCCGACTACTATATTAAGTCTTATTCCAGATATTTTGCGTACTTGCTAATCTATAAATACGTACCGTGCTACGAGGGTACCCGTGCTTTAAAAAAGAGAGAGAGAGAGGGTACCTGTGCTATAAAAAATCAATAGCAAAGAGGTATCCCGTGCCGCTGCAAAACCGAAAGTAGGGTGTTTTTATGAATTTACCACATATTTTAGATTATTAATTGCCATTTGTATGATTATGATATATAAATGAATACATGTCATATGTATGGGGTGTACATAATCAAACCCGTGGTTCATTTAAGCCCGCAGAACATGCAGAGGCGGTGGGCGAGGCAAGACATATCGATATTGTTTAGCTTATTGTGGAGTTGCAGTAACTGATAAATGGGCACATTACTAAAAAGGACATAGCTATAACATTCTAGTGTTCCGTGGTATACTTATTTAGCACATTACATACCTCCTTTCATCAGTTGCAGGAACATTTGATGGCTTCTTATCCATCGCCGATTTGTTTTCAGCAGAAAATGACCGGTGCTTGTGCAAAAAGGGTACCGTTTCAGTAGATTTCACAAAGAGGGTACCGATATGGATATGCACCGTGATACTGGCTTCATTGCTGAAAAGGTCTCGCAGCAATAATAATAATAATAATGATAATTATAAAAAAATAATATTAATAATAATACACACAGAAAATGACTGAATATATGTGTGCTGGATATTCGCAATAAACTGTTTAACATCACGATTAAAAGTAGTTTGATAAACAGCATTGGTCAAAATATAGTCACAAACACAATAATGGTATATTTAAAAAATGATAGTAGTTTTAGGTAAGGATAATCTCAATGTGAATAGTAAATGCATCAACAGATAAACCCTGGTAATATTGAAATGCGACTCCAGTACCAGCTTAACCTAATGTCATCTCAATGGAAATGAGAATTGCAGTCAATTATATTATCTAACTCGAAAAAGAAATTTGATTTTGTTTTTGCGTATTGATCATTGGCACCGACGGTACACAGCTCGTTAAGTTACTCCCTTATTTTAAAAATGATGTACAGAACGAGTATCAGGGGTAATTGACGCTGAAGGATAATACTTAGTTTGGTGATGTTTTCCTTGAAGGTCAATACGTATAAATATGTCAATCAATTATCCATTCGGAAAGTAATAAAGCTGACAAGAACAATATTTTCGCCAATCTAATTATGCTAGTTTACTTCTGCGGATGAAAGAGAACATCATAATGTTGGTTAAATACACGCACGACATAATTGTCTTTTCATTATTAATGGATTATTTATTTTAAGAAGCAATGAAAACCTACTATGATTCATATCATAAATGTTATAAAACTCCTTTGATATTTGTTGATGAATAATAATTTTATCTTCTGAAATTAGATTGTAGCAATGTATGTGATCATTTTATATTATTTATTGTAAAATAATTAAAAAAATATATATTCCACGTTGATATAATGAACATGGTTTATTCCACAGTTTATGTCTTTATTAAGACTAAGTGCTCTTTTATCGGAATTGACAAAGTTATTTGAATTTCAATTCATATTAAAAAAAAAACATGATATATCAAAGAGTCTTTTATCAGGGATAAAACTTTGCATCTGAAGCACAGTTGTTAGGATATCTTTATGGCAAACTCATCAATACATAATTTGAGGAAAAAGATCATTACACCGAAATTCGCTTGGTGAAAACAGTTTCGCGTTGAAGATAAGATTAATTCCATTAGGTTATTCCCTTTTCACCGCCATGCACACACTGAGCGCGTATGGTATGCCTTAAGTGCACATAATTGCGCTACGAGGACAGGGTACCCATATTGTCCAATGATGTTGAAATTCTCAAACGTGAAATAACCCGTACATTATGCACAATTCGACAATTAATTTCTGCATATGTTCCAATGCAGTTATTTACATCAAGCAAGGTCGGAATCATTTTTAAACTTACATTAAAATGTAATTTTGTACAACTGTTCTACCTTAGACGTAAAATACCACACGTAGCACTCTAGGTAAGCTAAGTAAACATTACATGTGATTAAAACGTCATGCGTGGCCACAATCATGTTTAAACTGACACATCATTGGTTTGTCCAATTTTCTCGTTTTGATGGTACAAAACCTTATTTATATAGGTATATATAGGTATTCATTCGGTGCTTGCATACATTTCTTATTGATATCGTAGTTGAAGACCTCAGCGCAATACCCACATATATATGGTAAATGATTACACTAACATCTTACTTTTAACTTTTTCATTCAATTACACTTTTTTGTATAGCTCAAACAGAATAGATGGCCATGAAAATGTTTCTTAACTCTCTTCATAATTACAGTTCTTTTAATAAATGCGTTTTCTTTTCTTTATTAACTTTTGATTTGTTTTCTCTCTGGCCCAGATGCATGTTATCGATTTCACATGGACTAACCTTTATGAGATGTGATTGTACCAAATAGTTAAGTAATTACGTATTGGCTGTATTCGTGTTTTACCGGCAAAAACTATTGAACACACAAGGTCAGCGAGCATGTTATAATGAGAATGTATTTTAGGAATTCACGAAAACAAATATTAATTACCGCTGAGTTAATTATATTTCATTCCCTTATTTTAGCGCCATTTCAGACCGCCATCTGGCCACGATTTCCAGATGCATGGCTTTGATTTTTAGACCAGAAATGTGCAGTGTTTCGTGACAGGAAACATCCAATTGTCGCTGCCAGGCTTGCGCAAGACCACACTAGTTCGAGATGCGTGTCCGTTTTTACGCGTAGAAATGAGACCGGAAGGTTTGATATACAGGACACGACACAATTTCATATTATTTACCGTCTAATTAAGGGCACCATATATGATCATTAAGGCAAAATTAATTGGACTTACAAACAAACCTTTGCACTATCTTATACGTCCAATTTATATGATTAAAGGACGGTTGTTAATTAAATTTCGTAAGTCATATTTTGCTATTGACATCAACAATTATTTTGTTTCCGTTTTGTAAAAAAAATGGTGCGGTCGGTTAAAAGGGGCCGTTTATGATTTAAAGGGACATACATAAAATATAGATGATTGTACGTGACATGTGAAGACATTTCTTGTTTAAAATCTGATGAAAAACATCGTTTTAAAGTCAAATTAGCTCCGTTGTTAATTGATATTTCATAATTTGACCGAAAATGATGTATTTTGACGAAAAACATTAGTAACTCGTTTTACAACTATATTACTTTAAGACAGGATGTATACAACGTTTTATTCATTGAGTATCTTACAGGTGCACTGTGGTAATTGTATAAAAAAGTAAGAATTATAACGAAATATCTCCACAGCTAAGTTAGAAAAAAATCGTTGTCCACATAACAACTGTGAGTGAGTCATTTTTAAAGCAATATTATCTCTGTTTTGTCCTTTACGAAATACGTCCTGTAAAAATTATCTTCTACGTGCCAATATGAACAAGCTCCAGTGCAAAGAGCGCAGTTTCAATGAAACAGACACTCCAGTTTTATCATTTCCGATAATGCCTGTGATTGAGACGGTTTTCCGTCCAGATACCAAAGTTTGTTCTTTCATCAACTCAAATGCCATCTGATTTAAACTTGTGATTAGAATAGGACCTAGAAATTATAAATGTAATCGACATGTTGTTTTATTTACATAGTTAATTAAATAGTTTTTTGTCGCACTTTTCCGAGTCATCATCCTTCAGTTATAAATTAGATTTGTTTTGTCATGACTTCCATTCGTTTGCAGTTCAGGGTTTTATTAAGTAGTTGAGTACTTGAAGTTACTCATAGCTGATATAATTTGTTTTGTTTTATGATTTATTGAATTTAGATTGTGCCAGTTCTGATTAAGATTATTATGTTGAGTTTGCACGTCACGATAAATGCTTGGGTAAGTGGCAGGTTGAGTACTAATCAACTAGTTTGAACTCCAAGTGATCACCGGTTTAATTGGCCATTCCAAGGCGGACGCCCAAACATTTGCTAATACATATGTTTCAATTAATTTCTGATATGTATCTAATGATTTGTTTATGATAATATGTCTTTATTGTTTTATTCGTAATATGCCTGTGGTGTCTTTTAGGTTTAGTACATCTAGTTCATATTCTGTTTGGTTTTGCTCTTGTGCTGTAAACTGATTAATTGTATTATTAAATGATTTGGCTACCAGGCTTGTCAACGTTTTTTGTTTGTCTTATTATACAATGGAGATTGCTTTTGCTTTTTAACTTTCTCTTTTTGTCACGCTTTAAAAAAGGGCGTGCGAATCATATTCTGCTTTATATTACATTTGGCTACAGTGACCTGAGCTAATGACATATTGATTTCATGTTTCTTGGATTGCAAATGCACTTTATTTGTTAGCATTTAACATTTTCGTTGGAGGAACATGCCAATAGATATTTAAATACTAATATATTTTATTTAAAGAAAGACATGTGCCCACATGCTTACTTGTTTATGTGTTTAAGTGTTGCTTAGAAACGATATGATAATATTTTCGAGTTTGCAAGACGAGAAAATACTTTCACGTTTTAATATGTAAAATCCCATTAAACTTGATGATGAAGATGATGATTATGATGATGCTGATGATGGTGATGATGATGATTATGATGATGCTGATGTTGTTGTTGCTGCTGCTGCTGCTGATGATGATGCTGTTGCTGCTGCTTCTGCTGCTGCTGCTGCTGCTGCTGCTGCTGATGATGATGATGATTATGATGAAAATGATGATGATGATGATGATGATGATGATGATGATGATGATGATGATGATGATGATGATGATGACGACGACGACGACGACGATGACGATGACGATGACGATGATGATGATAATGATGACGATGTGTTCTATTTGGAACAGGGTAGCCTCCTTAGCTCCACCTTCGAGGTTGCAGGTTGTTCTTGCCCGGATTTGTATATTGTGGTGTTACTAAGGATTATACCGAACACTTATTCCGTGATTGTTGCATTAATCTTGTTGCTGTTGTTACAACGGAGTCTTCGCGAATGAAATTCTTTGTGACTGCAGTTTATTCCTGCCCTGCATTTTAAAATGTTTTGCTATAACTGAGTCTGCGGGGCACTCATACCTTTCGAGGAAATTTGCGATTGTTGCATTGACCTTCTTGTTTCTGTTACTTATGCAAGAATAGTATCAACAGTTTTGAAGTTTCTCATTCCAAATCTTGATTGTGCCGACAAATTTTAAATTTAAAACTACCTTTTTGGAAAATGTTTAATCGGGCATAACAATTATAGAGCACATTAAGCGCGGGGAAAATATGCTGAAAGCAATGACAAAGCCAACATATTCCCATAGAGAATGTCATCGAATCATGAAATGTATAACCTTTTTAGTATTTGTTTGCATGGTATGCCTCACACATAATGAATATGTCAGTAGCAATGCAATTTAAATTTTATAAATGACAACATTGGAAAACTCACAAAACACATCAAAGTATCACGATGTGTTAAATAACCTATAGGGATTGAGTCAGGCAAACACGCGTCCTTTGATACATATGATAATGTAATGAGTTATCAACGCAGCTGTCACGTGGCCGCGGGGAGTGCCAACAAATATACAAGTTTTATTACAACATAAAATGCAAAGCTGCGCTTATGGTGCTACCTCCGGTGTTTTTTTTGAAGTCACAAACTACAAGGATTAGCATTCAGTATTACGTATCAGAACGGACGTGGGTGTGTGAAAATCATGTATCGAATTTGTTAATACCCTTTTTCGGAAAATTGTTATGCAGAATTTTGTTGCATCTTATCTGACTGATACTTAAACAATAATTGGACGTTTTTTAAGGCGATGTATATGCTTTTTTGAAACTTCAAATGATCTTAATAGTTTTAGACAAGACAACTGACCGTACCACTATGAAAGCCCAGGGGAAAAAATCTGGCTTTCGGATGCGGAATATCGCGGTTTCATACAGCAGCTGCATAATACCAAAAGGTTTTAAACTGTGGTACCAGTAGCTCCCTTGCATGGTTTTCGGAATAAAAAGAGCTGTTGTCGAAAAATGTTGTAGTTAGTACTGCTTAAATGCATATCGACATTGTGTATACGTGTCGTACACCGAGAGGTCCGTTCGCAAAGAGATAGGGTATTGCACCCGGACACCATTGTATATCACTCTGTTCCTCTAATATTTGTATTTGAACAACCTTTAAGTTGTGATAGTGTCACAGTCGATGGTAAACTTTCATATACTTTTAGACATAAATATTATTTGTAATCATAGTTAAACATTTTATATATGGTATTTAAACAAACTTTAAGATGTGATAGTGTCACAGTGGGGTCAAGCCATAATGTAGTCAATGTGCGATGGTAAACTTTCATATACCCTTAGGAACAAATATTGGAAACTGATCATGAATTTTATTTCTTATGGTAAAAATAAATACATTTCATTTAAAACAGCTCCACTTTTACAAGCACAGTTTCGCACAATGCAATCTTGAATCAAATCTGTTCGCGTTTCCAACACAACCTCGCCAAACAAATTGTTTGCACGTGCCATCTTCGTGGTACCAACTTGGTGAGGAGTCAAAACAGGGTCCGCCATCTTTAGGCAAGCCGCATGCGCAATTCCGGAGGCAGCTGTCATAGGATTCGAAATATTCTGACCTCCAAAATACCCTACCCATGCAAACACCTCACATTGTAGAGTTGACGTGTTAAAAAAGAATCTTTGGATTTTTTCGAGACAAGGCCCGATCTTCAATGGTTGTAAGCAATGAAACGAAATGCCTGGTGATACGAAAAGGCAAACGTTTACAAGGGCTACGCTACATTTTAAGTATCAAAATATAATAGTTATTTAGAGACACCAATATGTACGTTCATTGTTTGGCTTGTGCATGAGTACATGACATCTTTGTGGGTAAGTATGTCTGTTTTTATTAAAAGCATATTGTTAGTGCATTAAAAACTATAACTACGCATTGAATTTTCCGAATAAATATTGAGAAAACGACGTGAAACCAATGGATTTGTTAAACGTGCTTTAGTACATTTGGTCACTTTAAGCCTTTTTTCAATACTTTGTTTACCTATATTGACGTAGGAAGTAAACTTGGAAGATTCAAGCCCCCCCCCCCCCTCCCAAATATCCGCTAGTGATTGTTGAGTCATTACTCTAAAGGTCCAGCGTCGCAGTTATAACAAACAATTTTCCGGTTGTTCGTAAATTAGCAACCAGACGTTTCTCTGATATTATTAAAAGGAAACCGGTAACACAATGTTACTTAATGTTCTTTTCCATCTGACTTACTCTTAAAATGAATATTTTACTAAATCGTATTTTCTTTTCGTTGATGACTATAAATTGGGTAGGCCACATACAATTAAAATAAACTTGCAAGTAAGTAAGCAAATATGCATATAAGTGTATGCAAAAATATTCGGACCTATGCAAAGTGTGTGTTTTGTCAAACGTTTTCCTTTTTATGATGTTTTAAATAAATGTTCTTGGTATGAATATGATGAAATCGACGATAAAAAAAAATATAATGGTATTGATTATGATGTGACAAACATATACTTTTTTAAAATTTCTTTATTATCCAATTATAATGATGAAATCCCCGTCAATTTTACAGAGAATGGTGTTCGTTTTTATTGTCGTTCTGGTGATTGTGATTACGACTATTAGAACAATGCTGGTGATGATGATTATAAATAAATTGTTTACCTTGCATAGATACATAGATACTGTATCACCTTTATCTTTATAGAGTTATCTTTACATTGCCCATCAATCAAAAATAACGCGTATTATTATACCTCACTTCTATAGAACATATAGTAAAAACGCCAGGGCAATATTTTCGACTATCACCCCGCACTATCACCCTCTGCCGCACTGTCACCTTCTGACGTCATGAAATTGAAAATACGCTACAAATACGCCGCCATGTTGGATTTGTATGTGAAAAATTATGATTAATATAAAACTGGCATTGCAACCTTAAAATGCACTAATTATAAAACCTCACTTCTATAGAACATATGAAATTGGCAATACGGTACGAATACGGGATTTACTGATAGTATTTTACTTAAAGTCTGTATTACCTGAGCGCTTTGTTTACCAGCCGACAATTCTTGCTAAAATGGCAGCAAGATTCGCAACTGTCAGTGAAAATGGTATTTTTAGTCTTTAAATACTACAGTTTTTGTTCGGTATAATAAAATAGATATTGACTGCCTTGAGGGTGACAGTGCATATTGACAACCTTTGGAAAACACTGTCAACCTCGGCTTCGCCTCGGTCGACAATATTTACCTCAGGTTGACAATATGCACTGTCACCCTCAAGGCAGTCAATATTTATATAATATGCAGTCATTGCATGTGTCTTTGATTGGCAATCAGCAGTAGACTATGTCATAAGATTAATAGAAAATTCGCGAATGTATCTAGCATTATTTAATTAATGGTTATTGACTCCGATACCCGTAAATACCGGTTTTACGCAAACACCATTTGAATCATTATCCCGTTGTGCCCGCTCAATGCCGATTTTAAAATCAGTCGATAAGAGACCATGCCTATATTGCATATTCAGAACAATTATCAATAAGTTTTTTAATGACCATTCCAACGCGATTGCAACACCATTTAATAGAAGCGATATTTCCATATGCACAATTCCAGTCATTAGGTTTTTTGGCTCAGTGGATGCGTGAGCTCTTGATGAGTTTCACTGACCAAGGTTTATGGTTAACCGAACATTTTCTATAATGATTGTTTCATTATTATTATTGTGCAATGTGCTTGTTGTCTTGTGACTCTGTTTGTCCAAATGTTTAATGGTTGTTTTGGCCTTGAGCGATCAGACCTTTTACAGTATCTTGGATGAACGATAGGCGCCAGGGTTTGTCCCTGTAGTTTCAATGTTTTATTTTGGAGGAGGTTACATGCCTCGAGTTGAGTTTTCAGGTAGTTATATTTAATTTAGAATACATATATTGAAATCGTATTAAACGCCATTTGGTAAAACAAAGACCAAGTTCCAAATTGAACATACTTATTATCTTTATCCTTATACAGGCCTAAGGGATTCAATTTAGTCTGTTCGTCGATTGATGATACACTCTAATCAAAGTACTTATAGTTTTCTCCTCACTTTAAGACTTTTGAATACGATTCTAGGAACAGATAACACAAAACGTAACAGGGTAAAAGATGAGTGTTAACTTAATATTCAAACCTATTTCGTTAAATGACTGTCTTCCTCAACACTTCCTTAAATCACATATTCACTTTTAACGAATTCGCTCATGTTTTGGCACACACCTTTTTCCTGTTAATTAATCTATAAACACTTAAAATATTACTATTATTCTCTTTGATATGGAAATTGCTGAAAAACAGACTTAATGCATAACCCATGTCAATGGAAAATTAGAAAACTGACAACAAAGGGACATACATATAAGGACTACTTAGCCTTTTGTTGAAACGCTTACTTACACTATTCAAAATCCTGGATTTCAAAAATAATATTTGAGCCGTCAGTATCTTAGTTTTGACACTCCTAATGATTTGCAACACTTTATATCTTTATACAAAAAATGTAATTTAAAAAAACATCCCTTTAATTACAGAGCCATTTGTTTGTAAACAAATATTCGTTTGGAATATTTATATTTTAAAGAGACTGTCTCACTTTGCTTATTGAAGTACTACATAGTTTACAATTCATTTAAGTTTAGCAGTTATTTGGTATTTTTCCATTATTTTTTATTGGGTATGTCTACCGGGTAAGAAGTCATTTCTTATGCGTGATTGGCTAGTCGGTGTTATCACGTGATATTACCGAGGTAGGTTTATACCTTAATTATGTCACCTGTTTTGTGTAACCCTTGATAGCGCAGTAAGAAAGACATTGGACTTCAATATTGGCGACGCGGGTTCGAAGCCGGTCTCCGACATATTTTTTTTTAAATATTTTGGTACTTTTTTGGCAATTTTGATGTCAAAGCATAACACATTCTATCTGATAATTGTCCTGAGATGTATTACAGAAAAAAACAACTTTTTTTGGTGCAAATCTGTGAGACAGTCCCTTTAAGTATAAAAATACAGTAACATATGAACAAGTGTTATTTTCAATATCATGAATAGTGTGCAAGACTGACACAAAATGTCTTCTACAATAAACATTTCTCCGATATTGGCTTCTTCGGAATGCCAGCTGTACAGTGGCTTTGTTAAAACGTATCGAAACTGAAGCAGCTTACAGCGTTCCTTGTAGAGTTTCGATGGTTCTGCCCGATAATAAATAACTGATATAACGAACTTCTTACTCAATATTTGTCTCGAATTTGTTGGTCATTGGATGTGCCAGTGGAAGTTGAAAGTTATTAATAAGATGACATGGTTAGATCAGAGATTATCCAAGGATTTATGGTAATTCTTTGACAGGTATTATTTAGATAAATTAGACTTTTGAACTATAAGTAATAAGTATTGATGATAAAATGTTATTATATAATGTTATACATTGTGTTACAGAATAACATACATATTTTTTTTAATTTTCTTACTTTTAAGGCTACCTATTTTTGTAATGCCTCTATCCGACGAAAACATATATAATATGCAAATATTACAAGGTTGATATGTTTCATAACACGGCTTTAACAAATATGTGTTTATTACAAATGTTTATAAAAACATATTTTATATAATTATCCGTGCAAAATGTTACAAACGGTAAGAAAATGTTTGTATTACACGGCTGCCATTACAAATGGCCGTGATATGATGACATATATTTGAGAAAAAAAACACATCTTTAATAACACACCTATTGCAAAAAGTGACACAGGTTTATGGAAACAAATTCTAACACGATTATTTCTAATATGCAAATATGACACAAGTTAATTGAAAACATCTGAAATACAATAACAATGACATACGTATTTGTCACTCTGCATAAGTAGCAGGAACGGTACAATTAAACATTATTTTGTTGCAAAACATTTATACAAACATATGAAATGAAATAGTTTTTGAATATAAGTACTATATATTTTACAACGATTGTGAACAAAGTTATGATAACTAAGTCACTCTCGTTTCTCGTTGGCACGATGTTGTGCGAGAGTGTGGTCTTGTGCTGTGGGGGAAACCGGCGTGCCCGCAGAAAACCCACTTGTCTGGATTAATGCCAATTAACCAAACTCACATACGCCCAGACTGGGAATCGAACCCTGGTCGCCTTATCAAGAAGAATATTACAGAAGTTGACTGATTTTGTTTGAAATACATATATATGTATGGATATAACTTTCTGATATTCATTTACATTCCTTATAAAATGTAGAGATATATTAAAAAGGCAACAGTGTATAATTCAATTACGAAAAGGCAACCAATACATTTTGGAAATTTTGCATAATATATTTGTGTATGCATTTGCCAACCGTTCGGCTTTAAATGCGTTAGCAACATTTGGGTAAATATATCTTTTTCGGTGAATTTCGAACCTTTTGAACAAAAGATGCCTTTTTATAAAGTATTTTAGAACATTGATTAAGAGGGATATACTTACCGAATATCAAAGCATGCTACTAATTATTATAATAAAAACCATGTGGTCATTATTGCCATTTCGGCGGAGTTGTTGATGCTTCAATTCAATACCGGATATTTGAATGTATATAACAGTCATTCGGTATTTTCGTTTTTCATTGTTTTGCCTATTTCTATTAATGTATAATAATATTGATAAAACCTCATTCAAATCTGGTTGAAAGATATAACACTCAAAAAGGTGGACGGTTTATTGATGCATTCAATTAGAAACAAGTAAACGTTGACGAAGAACTAAAAAGTATCGCCTAATTTGTTACATTCTATAAACCGTAGGAACATGATAAAAAAACACACGTATTTCCCAGTCATCAGTAAACTATCGAAAGTATTCATTTAAAAAATTTGATTGGTGTTTAAAACACTACTATCAATCATTCAAATTTATTATTGAAGCGTTATTTTGTACCTTATGCTTTAAACGACATGCACAAACTTTTAAATATATAGCATATGGTACTTAAAGCGAACACGCACTTTATATTTCCTTGAAGTTTAAGATCTGTGTTTTTTAAAACTTATTTTTTAAAGCTGTATAACAAGATGTATGATATCTTTTTTAAGATAGAAAACTTTCGATTTGGTCAGCATATTTGAGCATAGTTCATGCTTTTTCTCCTTTTAAAGTAATTGACAACAAGAGTTTGGCTTAATAATATTAACGAATATTTTAAAATAACTGCTCACACATAAATATACATACTTAGGTGGTTTCGCTTACGGATACAAGTTGAGTAACCCAACCTTTGTTGATAAACATTCATTGCAGAATATTATGCGACTATATCCATCCACCTCTAATAATATGAAAACTTATCTGATATAAAGGAGTATTAGCTATTGAAGTTTTCATTATAGGACAGTTTGTATTTTGTATGTTTGAACCCGTTACCCAAAGCAAAAACGAATTACTTGTTCTCCTTCAACCTTTCTCGCTTGCTGTCTTGCAAGAAGCTCATGTTGTCTCATGAAATTTCTATGATAATTCTTGCGTTTGGAGAATAAAATGCTAATTCAGAAATCTGTATAAACGACGGCATCTGACATACGTCATCATCTATGAATGAGAATGAATTCTACTCAGGCTTTGGAGTGTGGGCATTATATGTCCTTTCATGCCGATTATTAAAAAGTCTAATATTTCATAATCTGTACACTAACTATACTTTTTTGTTTTAATTTTGATCATTAAAATCATATGCGTTAAACATGTTAATGTATTAAACATTGTTCTTGTATCGACCAATATTATACTCCTTTAAGTTTCGGCCTGTTCCGTCAGCCACATAAAATCTCAATGCCCACATAGTTTACATGACGCTACTTTAACATCGAGATATGACTGTGCGGGGATCACGAGATAAATATAAAACAGCGGATATTTTTTTTACATTTACATATTGGTTTAACTTTTTCTAGTAAATTGTGCCACCCGTGACGCATATTTGTTAATGCAATATCGATAGATCACGTAAACGTTTTTGCAATTACCACCTTATTTCTTGTAAGATTGAAACTTCGACAGGTGTGAACTCGTATACGACATCGCCCTCGTTTTAAACACAGCTGTTATACGGCTGACATTTTAATGACGGCAAATGGCAAAATCCACTTTAAGATTGATACTCTAGTCATTTAGATGTAACAAAACCAGATAAAAGCCGATGCGTTTATATGTTAAAGTATGACCGTATGACCTTCAACTTATTATTTATCACCTTTTTCCTGACGATATATATGTTTTGATGCGTATATTGTACTAACTATGATATCATATAGTTCTGTCGACTTGCTTTTATAGTAAGTTGGTTAGTCATACAACGGCATGTTGTCAGAGTTACGTCGACTTGTTTAATATCAAGTTGACGAGGTATCGTATAATACGATATTATGATACAGTTTTGTTGACAAGCTCACTCATATACTATGTGCGTCGACATAATTTAATTGATACATCGAGTTAAACATTCCGTAGATTTCAATTTTGTAAAATCTTCTTCACATGTTTCAGCTGCTTCGTCGACAAGGTTTATGTCGACGTATCCACAAAGCCACTTCAAACACTTGCTTTAGTGTTTTAAATCCTGAGGTAAATATAAAACAATTCGACAAGACCACATGACAACACAATCGATATTATGATATAAGTTTTTATAATTGTACGCTCCTTGTGGCTTTAAACAGGCCACTGGTCTCGTTTGAGGCTACTGGGTCAGTCATCCGAGAGTTCATTGTTTTATTAAAGCGACAGTCCGAAAATCGGGCAAATTAGCCATGAAAAAAAAAAAATTCATCTATGTGTTGATAAGCATTCCTGACTGACGAATCCAAAAAAAAATTGGTTCAATTCGACCTAGAAATGAGTTTTTCGTGTCATTTTCAATATCTCTTCTTAACTATCGGCCCCCGAGAGTTAACGGTTATGTAAATAGAAAAAACAGTGGGATTCCAAAGTTCTTGCGCATGCGCAGGGCGATACTATTTCCCGGTCTCTCCTCGTAAAATCCGGTCTCATAATTCCCGGTTCATAACTTATGGCCCCAGGCAACGGATTGTGTTGCTGATGTTTATAACACGATTTTGACAATCTTATTTGTTTTTATATGTAACAAAATGGTATAAAATATATAAACATTATGTCTTAATTTATGCAATTTGTTATAGGTATACACTATTTATGCAATTCGTGTTAAAGGTGTAGAGAAAGATGCGATGCAGTACAAATGCTCATGTTTTTTGCATAAAAGATTGAGGACGGCTAGAGTATGAAGTAACTTAGAATTGCACCTTTTAAATTATGTTATGTTATGTTATTGTTCTTCCTTTTATGTTTACCCCCCCCCCCCCCGACATATAATTTTTTAAGCATAAATGATTACAATTGAAAAATTCCATGTTTGCATATCCGACTCATATCGATACGATACGATATGTTTATTGCGTAAAACATTATACAATGTTCATCGCATGTAAACAAGTAAATCAATGAATGGAGAAAAAGTACACAAACACATTTTCTGGAGCTAAAAGTTGCAATGTTATAACATCCTATTATAGTAATTATGCGTGTGCTTAGACATTAAAGCTACTAGATGAAGAGTGTTTCTTTGAAGTTGCGCCATTCTTAAGTAATCAACACATTATGTCTCCATTTTTCGTTTATAATTTTGTGCTATTCGCTAACATTGAATACATTTGAATACCTTCGTCATTATTACACAACTTTAGCCGAATATATTTTATTTGTCAACTTGAAGTTTGCAATAAAACTCTAGCTGTTTAAGAAATCTGATGCTAATTATTTTATTTATTTTTGAATTTGGTTATATGTTATCATCGTATTATTTCTAATTAAGATTATTAGAGCCTTTGCATAACAATCATTTATTCTATAAAATTGCCTTTATAATAAACAACAATATTTTTAGGGTATGAACCGAACAGTAGCCGTGCGTGTGTTATAAAAAACACTAATCCGTTTATCATGCCCTTATCGAGGGACATTCGCTAATCTCTGACACGCGTTGCATAACGCATTTACACCTTTCATGATATGACATTATTGTGTATTGTCATAAAACTGTTATGAAGAGTTCCTTGACAAAATAAAATGATAATAAATAAGCTTCTGAAATATTCGGAAGGCTATTTTACAAATGAAATATAACTTACAACATACAAGAATCTTTATTTAAAGTCGTCATGATCGGTGGAACTACGATGCTCCTAATTTATAAAAAGTAACAAATCTCAGCTTATAAAAGTTCCACGACTTCTATAACAACCAAATGTACATGCCTGTGGTGTCTTTGCAACTGCTAATGCTGTGGATTTTTGTTTTAAGAATGGCTATGTAAATACAAACGTCAATTTCGTTGTAAGTGAAATGAGGGAACATCTAGTCAGCTGTCTAGAAAATAAAAAAAATCCGTTTTATAGAGAAAATGAAAAGTCGCGATCCCTATGAATTTCAAATTAAAAACATTCTGTTCATGTGAAATGCCAGAATTCGTCGATAATTTAGTTATTTGCGAAAATAGAACATGCAGGAAAAGATTCCACATGAAATGCGTCGGCATAAAAATTAAAATTAGACGATCAGTTGGCAGAAATACATAAGGCAACTGGTCGTGGAAGCGCATCTGCTGCAACAAAATCAATAGTTAAACAAAAGAAGGATAATAGAATTCCTGAAGTACTGAGATAACTTACAAATTTGATTTACATGTAGTCAAGCATTGTTATTTTTTGTATTACTATTATCAATAGTATACTTATAACTGAATTTAATATGAAAAACACACACACTCAATGTGTTTGTTATTCATGACATTAATTTCAGTACATGTGCATATTTCATGTTTTTATCTTTGCCTAAATTTATTTTATGTTTTATTGATATAAAATTTGAAATAAATAGTGACATAATTATCATCAAATATCTAATGTTTTAATCAACTGTAATCTTTTGTAATCCTATTACCCCCCGCGGTCATTAACACCTTTTTGATCACGCCCGATAGCTACTATAAAACAGAGACCGGAGGAGACCGGGACCGGATGAGACCGGGACCGGGAAATAGTATCGCCCCCAAGAGTAGTCGGAAAAAACGTAGACCTACTTTCTCTTTTGCCGTCTAAAAATAGCAACTTTCGGCAATTTTCAATTTGTTAAATATAAGTTATTAAAGCGATTTTTTAAAAAATAATTGCGGTTCAGTCGGTCTGAAACAATGTGGAACTTATTAAAAACTTTTGAAATACGGTTACTTTTGCGGACTGTCGCTTTAATGAGAAATATGTAATAAAACTTGATCTGCAACTGATTTTGGTGTCAATTCCATGGTTTGTATTTGTAAGTATCACGATAAACGTGCATGTGGTGTATGGAACTCTAGAACTCAATATTTTTATGATCCACTTTTTGAAAACGATCAAGTTTATGGATACTTATAAATTGGTTGTATTTACATTTGCTATTACCATCGAATGTTATTAGTTTCATAAACTTATATTCATATATACGTCTCAAAAAGAAGTTCAGTGATTAAGACTCGTTAATTTACATAAGTTTCTAGCAGCGAAGGTCATTCTTCTCGAGAAAAATACCTTATCATCTCCTCCAAATATATCCGACTTTGAACTAAAATTTAAGTTATAGAGGAGGTAAATTATCGTGAAATACAATGCTCACCCAGTCTTGTCAATATAAACCGGTTTCTTACGCATGCGATCACATTATGAATCTCTCATGGAAGGGTCATTACAATGATGCATGCGATGTACAAACAAACGACATAATTTTAAACAATATACGTTCACCTGTAAGGAATCGCGTTTTGGACAGACTTGTTCTGTTTTTACTGTTTAATAGTATATACAATGTTCTGAAAAAAAAAAACATATTAATTTTGATACTGCTTTTGACAATAGGTATAAAACATCATTAAAAGTTTATCATCCGTTTACAAAATATGCAAGTGACCTTCAAAAGCCTGTGTCGATATCGGTACACCTTTCTATCGGTACATTCAGATTACCGCAGAACAGCTCGTTAAAACTAATTTTGTCTGTGTACAATTAATTGGATTATTGTTCAATATTTTCAGCGAAAAGCTACAAAAACAAGCTCAGTAGCAAAAAGCTTAAACATAAACCCGGTTAAATGGCACTGGGTAAACGCCAAATATATACAAAATAAAATCACAAACAAGAAACCTGGAAGAACAGCACAAAACTCCCCAAGCAGCACAGTGCATACATACTATATTTAAAAGCTAGGTATGTTTATCAAGGATTGTTAGGTACCGCCTTAGAACGGTCAGTAAAATGTAAATTTACTGGGGTTTTTAACCAGTTTATGTGCACAAACCTCACTCTTATCCTCACTCAAACCTTACAGAGGCTTCTTTATATATACCTTACATCAATGGCCAAGTTGCCACGACTTCAACTAACGGTAGCCGACAGCTTCTAGAAGCGCAAAAGTGACAAATTTTCCTCTTATTTAATTGTTTATATTCAAAGTGAAAGAAGACAATGTTTTAATAGCAAACGGAGTTAAAATCACTGGCCTTCAAATGCCACTGAAATGTGCCATCCATATGGAATGTCTAGGTGAACTTCTGTAAGATAAGACACAATAGCAGTGTTCACGTTTTATCTTTCAGTGCCACTTGCGCGTATCGTTAAGTCATGACAATGTCATCACACTAATTTATTCGGCTATAAACTGGGATTGCATTGAACTATATCAAATTTTCTTTACTTCCATAGATGTCAACAGTATTGCCATTAGTATTGCTTTTTCATTTTCCCTCCTGAAAAAATCGTGTTGATGAAAAGATAATAACGCAATATGAGACATAAATGCTGAATGTGATACATTTTCACATCTTTGAATGAATAAATTAAACATGATTTTCATTAAAAGAGAAACATTGAGATTTGCCAATGTGTTGCTTGTGATATTTTACATTGATATATGTAGCAGTTATATCGTTGGATAATGTACGGTTTTGTTTTAATTTAAACTAAATAAAAACTCCAAATGCATACCCTCAGCTAAAATAAAACATTTGACGTCCCAAGTAGTTCGCTTAGTTAATTTCTGCGATTGACCTTTTAGCGTCTGATTTTGGTTTGTTTATCATTGATATTTTCTTTATATATTACACCGGATAACATGGGCATAAACACAGATATATATATTTGTATTCAGTCGCCAAATATAAAATATTTGTTTTAATTGATTAAGAGTGTGTTGTAAAAGAAAAAAAAATAGTGTACTTTACAAAAGCCTTTAAATTTGATATAAGGCGATTTGTTTGCTTAGTAGACTGGAAGTAGATATGTACATTAGCAATGCCAATGTGTATTTTGGAATCAGAACACTTATTTTGGTACCTGTTATCATATTATTTAATATGTTTCAATCATGTAATAAGTTAGACGGGACCTAACCAGTCTTGAAATAAAATTAATATGCCCAAAGTTAAATAATGCTTTGTTATCGTTTCATTTTTCAGACTACGGCAAATTGATGGCTTCCGACACCCCAGTGAACACCACGGCTAAGATTGACCTTATCTCGCTACCGAGTGAACAAAGTCATGAACTGTTAATGGCCGTCATTGGAATATTATCCTTCTTTTGTGTTCTTGGAACCGTCGGTAATTTCCTCGTATTATATGTGTACGTCCGAAAAAGAAACAAAGTGGCGTCTACAGTTTTTATCATTACACTAGCGTGTACCGACTTTTTAACTTGCGTTCTTATCATCCCGTATACCATTGTCTTAGAATATATGGACTACTTCATAAAGTATGACTTTTTGTGCAAGTGTTATATGTTTCTTATTACTTCCAATGTGCCGTTTTCCGCTTTTATTATGATGGCTATAGCTGTAGACAGGTATTTCTGTATCTGTTATCCATTCACACACTTTCTGACTACACGAAGGGCAAAGCTCATAATAACGATTCTGGCAAGCTTTGCTTTTGTGCTTGGAATTATAACAGCTCTAAACTTCGGTGTGAATTTTAGAATGTCAAAACTGTATACGAATGAAACATCGCTTCTTGCACACCAAATACGGCAGGAAGTGTCAAAGCAAGAACATATTGATGGAATTATGTTCGTGCCAAAAAGCAATTGGACTTATTCAGAAATCGTATATCCTCTTAATAGAACTAAAATATCAGCAAGTGACAATATAACGGTGTCTGTTTTGATGTACGACGGCATTTGCAAGCCAAATGGGCTGATATTCAATCATTCCTTCACTGAAACATACCAGAAAATATACTCTAGTTTTTTCGTTATTGTGATAGTGGTTGTGGCTATAGTGTATATAATGATATACAGATTTGTCTCGCTACGTCGCGCACTTCGACGACGCATGCGCTACCAACACAGCGGATATTCATCGTGTAAGGACCATGCCGCATCCTACCTGAACACGCGTGCCTCAATTACAAATGGCTGCGTCAATACCGAATTGGAGACATATAGTGAGCTAGAAGAACGACCAAAGTCCGAAAACACGGAAATTAACCGTCAAATGACAATTAGAGAGAAAGGTCTAGTTGCTAACATACGGACAGCCGGGATGTTATTTGTTGTAACTGCAGTTTTTATTATTGCATTTCTACCAGCCTGGCTAATGGCCCATCAAGTCATACCGTACAATATATTGATATTTTATATGTATTTTTTCTACAACGTTGCCAATCCGATTATTTATGCCTTTATGAACAAAACATTTAGACGTGATTTAAAGGATGTTGTTGAATGCCGTTTGACGTGAATACAATTTACACTATGGAGTGTTATTATTTATTTCATTATTTGTATAATGAAATAGTTTGATGACGTTACTGCTGTTGTCGATGAATTGAATAAAATGATACAATATTTTGAGATTAAAACTTCCCTACACTATAAGAGTGGAATTGAAAAAAAGGTGTATCCTTGTTGTGGAATTGATATAGTAAAACACTGCCTGTTTAAGATACATGTTGAAAGTCGAAACTAGTTCATAACGTGCAAAATATTAACATTTTACCATGTTGAAAACCGTTCTTCTTTTTTTGTTTTTCATTCATTTATGAATTCTCATTTCAGAATCATGTCAGCACACATATAGCTTATCGTAAAATTAGTAGCATGCGGAACAATTTAAATGATGAACACTTATGCGCTCGCTACTTAGTGCACTTGTCTTTGAAAATATGGCACAAAACTGTATAAAGTATACAATTTGCGCTTCGAAGTCTTGTATGAATTTTTTAACTCGAGTTGGGTGCAGTAATAAAACATAAACATATAATAATATAATTAATATTTTAATACTGAAATGATTAATTTCATGTTGATATGTACTGGTATCGAACGCACACCAGTGAAAACTATTTATTAAAATGTCCATATAAAAGCACCCTGACCATATACATGCATTTGCAAATGCATATGACATCGAAACATATTTCGTTGAAGAAAGGCATTTGACAATGAATGACTGATGTATATAATGATTAAGTCAAGGAAAGAATGTTGTTTTAAGTTGACGATTAAAAACTAAATTAAACGTTGATCAATACATCAAAGACGAATTGAATGAAAGAAAAAACGTATCGTTTCGTTTTGGACTGAATAGATTTGTTTTAATACAACTCGTTGACCGACGATTATCATTGTTCAATTTATATCAAACTATCATTGGAACATTGTTAATTTTGGTCTTAATGCGTAGCCTTAGTAAAAACAGAGTGAGGTAAAACTTAACGATAGAACATATCAGTAAAATAAAATATAACAAGAGTTTTTTTGGAAATCAATAATATTCTGACAAATTATTCCCTTCAACGCGCACATAACTCCCTAAATTATTTTCAAATGTTCTAGGCACAAATACACTGTTGTGATGGCATATGGCCAATAAGAACAAAGACAGTTTTAAGGGCTCCGAGACAAAACGTAGAAAATATGCGCGCGGTAATTATTTTCTGGAGCATTAAATGTGAATTTGTAAGCTAAATAATAAGCGATCTGCACATTATGCTGCTTGTTCAAAAGCGAAGGCAATTGTACCGAGTGTGGTTTGCGCGTGCGTCAAGTCGACCAATGAGAGTGCAGGATATGTGTCAGTTCGCAATGCTATGGTATTATCGGAAATATGGAGGTGTGTATTAACAACAAATAGAACTAAAAAGGCTTGAGTGAGGTTTGCAGAACTTCAGATCTAATGTCTAAAAAATTGCTGGCACTATTTACATAAGATTGTTTGAGTAGTTCATAGTTTATATTATTGTGAACGATGTTAACATACCAAGCAATCAATTGTTTATATGCTTTGATAGAGCATCATAAGAAAATAAATGAATACTCGAAAAAGTTCAGTATAGAACAGGTATAATAAAGAACTCCCTCTAGAATTTAAATAGCGAGCGCAAGGTATATCGACAATGATTAAAAAGTTATCAGTGCATTTTAGTAAATGTACATGCAGGTTTTGACTAAAATCTAGTCTGAACAATTTCACTGGATACACGCATTCAGTCTCCTTTTAAAGTAAATAAAAAAACTAATTATGTACGAAGTGTATTGAACTAGTCTTAATTCCAGACCTAAAGCCCGAGTTTACCAATTGTTTTCGGAAGATAAGCTACAACTGCCGACGTCGAATGAAATTGGCCGCAAATCCCTGATCTAACGAAAGATTCTTTACGTTAATATTAAACACAGGTAATTGTGTAAATCGCTTAAAAACTATTCAAGGAGACCTCAAAAATACACCGCTAAGGTTTGATGATTTGAACAGATAATAGTTTAAATCTTTCTGAATAACAGCTTTAAATAATTTCAAATGGACAACTGCAATGCAATTTAGGTCTTGTAGTTTTACCTGACTGGCCATTTCCTCATGAACTTGCTCTAAAAAGACAATAACCATATTAAAGATATTATTGTACACTTTCAAAAGCATTATGAAAACAGTCATTACCAAAGGAAGATACAACATTGTTTTAAATGATGGTATTTCATTAATACATTCTATATACCAAAGCAAATTAGCAAGTATTTACTGGTATTAAGACGTATACGAACCATTACAGACTGTCTAGCATTCGATTTGAAACTCTTTCATCTTATAATAACATATTTTCTTACCCATTTTGAGACTTACAAGATTGCTTATCACAATACAATAACTACGATTTTTGACGTCTGACGTAAAAGGCGGACTAATTTTCTCCCTTACACGCAATATGTCATATTCTTGGGAAAAACAAACTAGTCTGGCTAATATCAAAACAACTATAAGCTCATCATTTGTAGTTGTATCGGTATTGATATCCATTTTATGTAATGGTGTTTGTTTTCTTAGGGTTATTGCCCTAAAACAATTAATGTATTAACAAGAAAAAAATTATGTTATGGTTCGATGAGAATATCGAAATTAGGTGTGTACAATGTTTGTAACACCTGCATATTCCGAATAAAGAAAGGTAAATAACACAATAGAACCTAAAGGCGCAAATTGTACTTATATAAGTAACACAATATTCCCTACATTTTTTCCTATACAAGCGCACTTGGCTATAACCATCCCCATTGCCAGGTGATATATTGCCTAGTGTGCTAGCCTGGCACTGGCCTATTATAGCTGGTACGCCTGTGCCCCGTTACCGGCTAAGTGGCATTGCCATCACTGGGCTATGGCCAGCTGCCTGCAATGGTCCGTTGGTGGGATTCTCACAGACCAATTGCATGTCCATTGTGCATGTACTGTACTGTTGCAGGCAACTATGTGTACTGTTCTTGTGGATTCTCATTGTTCCTTCTGTTTCTGCACAGACAAAGCTTGACTTGTACATTTGAATTGGAGAACTTATAGTACTAGCTTGATTTTCAATCAAGAAGCAAATTGTAAATTTAAACATTTTTATATCATAACTTACTGCGCAGCATTATTATTGTCTCATGCAATAGTAACTTATGTAATAACTATGCAAATAAGATAACAGCATCACTGAACAATGTATTTATACGCGCTGTCAAAATACAATTCATTTACCTGGGTTTCGGGACCCTTTAAAAGAACATACTGTAGGTGTCACCAAACTCAGTTCCACGATGAAACAGATGGTAGATAATGCTGGACTGTCTTTATCATGGCGACAGAAAATACCTTGCCCCAAAATAGAATGACAACAATGTTCCTACGAACCAGATTATGCAAATATTGAGAAACACAAACATTGCATCTATTTATAACTATAGCCAAAATAAATCAACACAATGAACTATCCAACACCCTGTACTCCAGTGAAGTTCACTGAATCCACATCAAACTCAAATCTCTCTGTTTCTTGTGGACATGTTTGTCGCTCCAATTCACGGAGGTAATATTCATGAGCACAACCAGAGCATGACAAAACAGGTGGTCATTCACTAGCTAGATAGCAAGTCTCAACAATTGAAAGCGACACTGAAATTGAAAACAAACGGTATATTCAAACTTGGCCAAATGGCATGTGCATCCTCGCTATATTATTAAAAAGGTCACAAAGCAATACTACTACTACTAATATTAATACTATTACTGCTACTACTACTACTACTACTACTACTACTACTACTACTACTACTACTACTACTACTACTACTACTACTACTACTACTACTTCTACTACTACTTCTACTACTACTACTACTACTACAACTACTACTACTACTACTACTACTACTACTACTACTACTACTACTACTACTACTACTACTACTACTACTAATAATAATAATAATAATAATAATAATAACGATAATGATCATAAAAATAATAATACAATATAAGTGCTGGATATGTGCAATAAACAGTTTAACATCACGATAAATACTAGTTTGATAAACAGCATTGAGCAATTATATGTCACATACAAAAACGAACCGAATTTTAAATAAAACACTATCAACAGATATACCCTGGTATAATTGAAATATGGTTGTAGTTCCATCTAAGAATACTCTCAATGCCAATGGTAAATGCATCAACAGATATACTCTGGTTTAGTTTAAACTTTATATATTTTACAACGATTGTGAAGAAAGCTATGATAGCTCATACAAAGTCACTCTCGATGGCACGATATTGCGCGAGAGTGTGGCGAACCCTGATTGCCTTAGTGAGAAGCGCGTGCGCTAACCACTGCGCTAACCGGACAACCTTTAATTTTGCATTGCGTATTGAACATTTGCGCAGACGCTACTCAGTTCGTTAAGTTACTCCATTAGTAATCCTAAATAATGATGTAAAAAACGAGTATCAGGGGTAATTGACGATGAAGGATGATACTTTGTTTGGTGATGTTTTCATTGAAGGTCAATACGTATAAATATGTCAATCAATTATCCATTCGGATAGTAATGAAGCTGACAAAAAATCGTTTTCGCCAAACAAATTATGCTAATTTACTACAATGGATGAAAGAGAGTATCATTATGTTGCTTAAACACATGCATGACATAAATGTCTTTTCATTAAAAATGGACGATTTATTTTAAGTAGCAATGAATACCTGCAATGATTCATATCATAATGGTTATATAACGCCTTTGATATTTGTATATGATATTCATTATTATAGAAAAAGATGAATAATGAGTTTGTCATCTGAAATTAGATTCTTGGAATGTCTGAAAATTTAATATTCTTTATTTTATATTAATTTAAATAAATATATATTCCATGATGCTATTATGAACATGGTTTATGCCACATTATAAATATTGCTCTTTCATCTAAATTGACAAAGTAAAATGAGTTTCTATTCGAATTAAAAAAAACAACAACATAGGGATAGAACTCTGCATCTGAAGTTCAGTTGTTAGGATATGTTTATTGCAAACTTACCAATACATAAACTGAGGAAAAAAAGATCATTACACCAAAATTCGCTTGTTTCGCGTTGATAATCATATAAATTCCATTAGTAAATTCCCTTTTCACCGCCATGCGCACACTGAGCGCGCATGTTTTGCCTTAAGTGCACATAATTGCGCTACGAGGACAGGACAACCATGTTGTACTACCGTTCTACCTTAGACGTTAAATACCACACGTAGCACTCTGGGTAAGGTCAGTACACATTCCATGTGATTAAAACGTCCTATGTGACCACAATCAATTTAAATTGACACAGCATTGGCTTGTCCAATTTTCTCGCTTTGATGGTAAAAAACATTAATCATATAGGTATAAATAGGTATTTACTCGGGGCTTGCATACAGTTCTAAATATCTTAGTTGAAGACCTCAGCGCTTGACCCACATTGATTTTGTAATTGATTACACTAACATCTTCGTTTAAACTTTTTCATTCAATTACTTTATAGCTCAAACAGAATAGATGGTCATGGAAATGTTTCTTAACTCTCTGCGTGATTATAGTTCTTTTAATAAATGATTTTTCTGTGCTTTATTAACGTTTGATTTTTATTCTGTCCGGCTTAGATGCATGTTATCGTTTTTACATGGACTTTAGAGATGTTATTGTACCAAATAATTTAGTAATTACGTTTTTGCTGTATTCGTGTTTTACTGGCAAAAACCATTGAACACACAAGGTCAATGAACATGTTATAATGAGGATGTATCTTAGGAATTCACGAAAACAAATATAAGATTACCGCTGAGTTAATTATATTTCCCTAATTTTAGCGACATTTCAGACCGCCATCTGGCCACGGTTTCCAGATGCATGGCTTTGAATTTTAGACCAGAAACGAGCAAAGTTTCGTGACAGGAAACATCCAACTGATGCTGCTAGGCTTGGGCAAGGTCCCACTAGTTCGAGATGCGTGTCCGTTTTTTCGCTTATAAATGAGAACGGAATGTGTATTACTCGTAAGGTCTGATATACAGGAAACGACACCATTTCTTATTATTCATCGTTTAATTTAGGGCACCATATATGATCATTAAGGCAAGATGAAGTGGACTTACAAACAAAACATTTGCACTAACATATCCGTCCAATTTATATGATTATAGGGCGGTTGTTAATTGAATTGAATTTTCATGAGTTATATTTTGCAATTGGCTAAAGAGGCTCGTTCACGTTTTAAATGTACTGACATAAAATTTAGATGACTGTTAGTGGCATGTGGGGAAACGTCTTGTTTAAGACATCGTTATAAAGTCTTAGCTCCGTTGTTATCAAATATTTCAAAACTTGACCGAAAATTATGTATTTTGACGTAAAGCATAAGTTACTCGGTTTACAACTGTATTACTTTAGACAAGGATATAATTATACTACGCTTTATTCAAATAAGTATCTAACATGTGCTTTGTGGTATTAAAAGTGTTAAAAGTGTGTATATAAAAGTAAGAATTATAAAGCGATTTCTACACAGCTTAGTAATTCGTTGCCAACATAACATCTGTGAGTGAGTCATTTGAAAGCACAATCATCTATGTTTTGCCTTATACGAAGACGAGTAGTGTTCGGAAAGATTCTGGACAAGTGCCGTAAGATTCTATTTTTTTAATATTTGTACACGATTCTTAAAACTGACATAGCTCTATCTACTTTTTATCGATTTTCAGAAGCAAAATAACACAATTAAAAATAAGATGCTAGTTTTTATCACCATAGCAACGCTATTCAAACGTGAGCGGGGCAATGAAAAGTATAAATAATTGCAGAAGATCCATGTCGTAATATTGGACACAATAAACATGTCATTTTTTCTCAAAGTATTCAGCAGAGTACTTCACACACTTCTCGTGTCTGTGAACCCATAAAGCAATTGTTGAAGTGTTCTTATGTTATTATCCTGATACACTGCCGAACAACCACTGGCAGGTCTTTGATGTCGTCGAAACGTGAGCCTCTCAACTCGTTCTTGATGGTGGGAAAACTCCAAAAGTCACATGGTGCTAGGTCCGAAGAGTACGCGGGATGTTGTATAGTTTTAATATCTATCCAGCTAATGTTGTCTTAGTAACTACATACGTATGAGGTGGTGCGTTGCCATGGTGAAGATAAAATTTGCCGACAATCTCTGGCCACTTTTTCCTAAATGCTCTTATCAAGTCACGCAGCAGCACCTAAAAGCGGTTATTTTGCATTTATTATTATGCTTAGCTAATTAGTGAAGCTAGTTGTACATATAGTATCTTATATTACGTAAAACATTAGATATAGCATATATAAAAATAATACCTTTGAGTAGTAAATGGTCATCGTATTTCCAGAGGGTACTGCGTGGCTTAGGATGATGCCATTCCTGTCGAAAAATACGATGAACATCATTTTCTTCGCAGACGTCCTTAACAAAGCTTTAGTTGGTGTCTTGTTTAATTTCGGAGTCTTCCACTTATATCTGTCTTGTTTAATTTCGGAGTCATGATGACTAACCCACGTTTCATCAGTAGTGATGATGGATTCTTGGGATCTTTTACCATGGCTTTTTTATATTTTCAGAAAAGTGTTATTGTCAGTAACTCGATGTTGCTTCTGTGAGAACACGTGGAATCCAACGAGCACAAACCTTTCTTATGCCTAGCTATGTGATTGTATCATGAACAGATGCGGTTCCAAGTCCTACTTTCAATGCAATATCCCGAACAGTTAATCTCCGGTTAGCTCTCAGTAACGTCGCAATCTCATCTACCTTTCTCGACGCTTAGTTGGGACGTGGATCATATACTGCGCCACGTGTAGGGTCTTTCTTGAAAGTGTTGTACCACTCATAGATCCAATACTTAGACATTGCCGTAGCACAATACGTATTTTGGATCATGGATAATGTATTTTGTCTGCTTTTGCACATCAAGACGCAATATTTGACGGAATATCTTTGTTATTGTTTCTTTCTTCATAAAGTCACTAAATGCCTCTACTTGTTTACCCTGCAGACCGGAAATAACGTCGTGGATTTCCAGTAGATTCCCGGAATAACTTTAACATACGTTACCTTTAATTTGCAGAGCTAATTTGGACCATAAATATAAAACAAACGCGTAGCTCTTTAACATTATTGTAACAGTGACCCGCTAACCCGACGTTACCATAACAGCACATTACATCGTCTAAATAAAAAATATTTTTTTTATACATATTTGCAATATTTGAATGAATACAGGAAACGTGTAGGTACAAATACTGAAACATTTCTACGAGTATGTCATGAAATAAAAAGTTGACAGAATTTGTGCCGAAACACCACTCGTATGTCCTGTAACAATTCTTCTCCTCTAAGTACCTTTGCAAATATGATCAAGATATATGCGACTTAACAGTTCATTGTCCACAGCGTAGTTATTGTTTTTCTGACCCTAAACCTGAGAGATAAATGAACGTGTAGGAATGGTTCTTATAATATCACTTGCCCAAGTGCAACGAGGCGCTGCACTTATCAATGTTCTTGAGCGGTTTAAATGAGACAAACACTGAAGTTTTAACAGTTCCGATAACGTCTGTGAGTCTGCGGGTTTTCCATCCAGATAACAAGATTTGTTCATTGATTAACTCAAATATGGGATATAACCTAAAACTCATCAACGTTGAAAGCATTTTGTTTCTTTAACATACTTATTTAATTTTGTTGTTTGGCGAACTGTACCAACCATCATCCTTCTAGTGCATATATGATTTGTTTTTTCATGACCTTTATTCGTTTGCAGTTTATTTCTGCATTTGGTTGTTGAGTGATTGAAGTTACTTTTGTAGATTATATTATTTGTTTTGCTTTATATTTTAAGTTGGTGCCAATTCTAATTAGTATTATTAGTTGGGTTTTGCAAGGCTTGATAAATGCTGGGACGAGTGTGAGGCTGTGTACTAATCAATTAGTTTAAACCCCCAGTAATATCCGACTGGCTTAGAGCGTTTCAAGTCAGTCTCTGTATACCCAAGATTTGCCTATACATTTATTTCGACTGATTTGTGATATGTCTGTAATGTTTTGTGTAAGGTATGTCTATATCCTTTTATTTGTGGTATGTCTGTGGTGTTTTCTACGTTCAGGTCATCTAGTTCAATTTCTGTTTGATTTTGATGTCGTGCTTTTCAATTGATTCAGTGTATTACTAAATGATCTGGCTACCAGTCTAGTCCGTGTAGTTTTATTGCCTGATTATACAATGGATATTGGTTCTGCTTTAAACTTTCTCAGTTTATCACGCTTTCAGAAAAGAGGTGCATATCATGTTCTGCTTTATATTACATTTGGCTACAATGACCTCAACTAATGACATAAAAGCATATTGATTTCATGTTCCTTGGGATGCAAATGCACGTAATTCATTAGCATTAAAATTTTCCGTTGGAGGAGCATGTCAATAGACAATTAAATACTAAAACATTTTATTTAAAAGGAAGACATGTGCTTACATGCTCACTTGTCTAAGTGTTTAAGTGTTGCTTAGAAACGATATGTTAACTTTTTTGAGTTTGCAAGACGAGAAAATACTTTAATAATTTTAATTCGTACAATCCCATCAGTAAAATGATGATGATGAATATGATGATGATGACGATGATGGTGATGATGATGATGATGATGTTGCTGATGATGTTTTTGTTGTTGTTGTTGCTGCTGCTGCTACTCCTGCTGCTGCTGCTGCTGCTGCTGCTGCTGCTGCTGCTGCTGCTGCTGCTGCTGATGATGATGATGATGATGATGATGATGATGATGATGATTGATGATGATGATGATGATGACGACGACGATGATGATGATGATGATGATGATGATGATGATGATGATGTGTTCTATTTGGAACAGGGTTGCCTCCATAGCCCCACCTTTGAGATTGCAGGTTGTTCTTGCCCAGATTTTTCTATTGTTGTGTTACGCCGTATTATACCGAACACTTATCCCGCGACTGTTGTATTAATCTTGTTGCTCTTGTTACAACGGGGTCTTCGTGACTGAAATTCTTGGTGACTGCAGTTTGTTCCTGCCCTGCATTTTAAAATGATATGCTATAACGGAGTCTTGTTTCTGTTACTTATGCAAGAATAGTATCAATAGTTTTGAAGTTTCTCATTCCAAATGCTTGTTTGTGCCTACACACTTTAATTTAAAACTGTCTTTTTGGAAGATGTTTAATCGGGCATAACTGTTATAGAGCACATTAAGCGTGGGGAAAATATGCTGAACCAATGAAAAAGCCAACATATTCCAATAGAGAATGTCATCGAATCATGAAATGTATAACCTTTTTAAGTATTTGTTTGCATGGTAGGCCTCACACATAATGAATATGTCAGTAGCAATGCAATTTAAATTTTATAAATGACAACATTGGAAAACTCATAAAATACATTAAAGTATCACGATGTGATTAATAAGGGATTGAGTCAGGCAAACACGCGTACGTTAATACATATGATAATGTTATGAATTATCAACGCAGCTGTCTCGTGGCCGCGGGGAGTACCAGAAAACAAACAAGTTTTATTACAACATAAGATGCGAATTTAAAAAGGCTGCGCTTGTAGTACTGATTTTTTTGAAGTCACAAACTAAAACTATTAACATTCAGCTTTCAGAATAGCTCGACGCTTTAACGGCGATGTATATGTTTGCAAACTTTAAATGATATCAATAGTTGTAGACAAGACCCCTGATCGTACCACTGTGATAGCCGAGAAGAAAGGCGCTGGCTTCGGATGCGGAATATTGCGGTTTCATACAGCAGCCGCATCATACCTTAATGTTTTAAAATGTGGTACCAGTAGCTCCCTAACTTGATTTTAAGAGAGTAATAAAAAGAGCTGTAGTCGGATAATAGTGTACTCAGTACTGCTTTAAACCTATGGGCATTGTGAATAGGTGTTGTACACCAAGAGGTCAGTTCGAAAAGCGCTAGGGTATCGCACCCAGACATCATTGTATATCACTTTGTTTTTCTAGATGGTATATAAACACACTTTAATATGTGATAGTGTCACAGTGGGGTCAAGTCATAATGTAGCCAATGTGCGATGGTAAACTTTAATATACTCTTAGAAACAAATATTGGAAACTGATCATACATTTTATTTGTTATCATGGTTAAACAAATACATTTCAATTTAAACTGCTACCCTGTCACAAGCAAAGTTTCGCACAATGCAATCTTGAATCAAATCTGTTCGCGTTTCCACCACAACCGCGCCAAACAAATTGTTTGCAAGTGCCACCTTCGTGGAACCAACTTGGTGAGGAGCCAAAACAGGGACCTTCATCTTTAGGCAAGTCGCATGCGCACTCCCGGAGGCAGCTATCATAGGTTTCGAAATTATTCTGGCCACCAAAACATCCACCCCATGCGAACACTTCACATTGTAGACTTGACGTGTTGAAAAAGAATCTTTGGAATTTTCCGAGACACGGCCCGATCTTCAATGGTTGTAAGCAATGAAACGAAATGCCTGGTGATACGAAAAAGCAAACGTTTAGAAGGGCTACATTTTAAGTATCAAAATATGATAGTTAATGAGACACACCAATATGTACGTTCATTGTTTGGCCTGCGCATGAGTACATGATATATTTGTGGGTAAGTATGTTTGTTTTTATAACACATATTGTTGTTTTATTCAATACTAAAACTAAGCTTTGAATTTCCTGAATAAATATTGAGAAAACTTGAATGACGTGAAGCCAATGGATTCGTTTAAGTTTTTTTTCAAAAATCAAAGTAAGATTGTAATGAAATAAACTTACCCCCAACAGCTCTGACCAAAGGCAATGTTCCGGTTGTTATCAGTATAGCATTCCAGAGTATGCATCCGAATCCGTTCATCTTCATGCTAAGTTGATAAATATATAATTTCATGCTCACATCATAAGAAATGTATGGGTAATACAATTTCTATATACATTATAATTATAAACAAAATAAAATGAATTACGTAAGTTAGAATTACTTTGTTTACATAGGAAATGAAAAGGTATCGTATTAAAATGGTTAAATATTATACCTTTAAGTTTCTTGTTTAATGAAATGCACAAACCCTAACACTAAATGCCAGCTTTCCAAGTTCGAAATAATTTTATACGGATGATTTCGAATAAAAGTATGAGATTGATGTACATTGTAACAGATGGATCATGGCATTTGTGTTTTCCGGCAATATTAGCCATTTTTTAATCATAAATTAGGTAAATGAAACACGGCGTCATATATCATTTAACATGTCAAGTCGTATGTTTCACTTTTTGCTGTAAATTCTACAGCAGCGCTACGACAAAACTATACATTTTCTAAAATTTGAAGGAAGGAAAATAGTTTTAGCATAGTTTTTATTGTAGCATGTGACATTTGAAAAATTAGTCAGAATGCTTGAATTAGTGTTTGTGCAGTGTAATGTTAATTTATATTATCAGAAATAGACTCATTGTCGTGCATATTTATATGTTATTTTTTAATCTTTAAACAACTATTTTGTCAATAAAATAACATACTATAAATAGAATAAAACTATTTTTACGCAACCAACAAAGCATACCATAAGTTAATACATTTATAGAAACAATGCTTCATAAGACAAAATACATACATATAGAACTAAACAACATACTCTTTACAGAACTTCTTTTACGCTTTACAAATACCATATTATATACATTTACACTTTGATCATAATGCAACTGATTATCGTTAATAACAGAACTGTTTTCATACTAGTTCAAGTGCTTTAGTACATATGGTCACTTTTTTTTCATTACTTTGTTTACCGATATTGACGTAGAAAGTAAGTTTTGAAGATTAAAGCCCGCCCCCACCCAATTTTCCGCTAGTGATTGATGAATCATTACTCAAAAGGTTCAATACCGCAGTCACAACAAACAACTTTTTCGGCACACTCAACGTCATAACACATAACTTACCACAAAGCAGGAAAGACACGTTAAGTGATCCTGTATTGGTTTAAGAAAGTCAAACATAAAAGAAACACCGTAGTTTGGGAAATATTTGCACGTGGTTTGTAGTTATTAATTAAATAGTTCCCATAAATTATTTTGCCCTTTCGGCTTTACTCTCTACCGGATAAATCCGTTTTTTGATTCGTAGGGACCGTAAAAATATTTGAAGGCAAAGTCCGCAAAATCCGTTATTAGCAGATGCCAAGTGAAAATTTAGGACTTTTTCTATATATTTCCATCCAAGTAAAATGCTTGTTTTTCCTTTCTTTACGGCGCTGTTGCAGAATTTTATGTTGGTTTAACTACTTTACGGTTTCCCGGATGCAATTTCATCCACATTAGGGGACCTAACATCGAATCATGTAAATCTGTTATCACATATTGTTCAACTTATTAAAAGGAAACCCGCAACACACTCTTACTAAATGTTCTTCTCGATCTGACTCTCAAAATGAATATTTAACCGTAATGTCTTTTCGTCGACTTTGGTAGGCCATGTACATTTATAATAAACTTGCAAGTAAGTAAACAAATATGCATATAAGAATTCCATCACTACCAAATTTTATGATAAAATACACGTAAATATAATGGTAATATTGATAACAAATGAGACACGCATATAATATTTTAAAATGCCTTCATTCTTCAAATATAATGATTAAATCCCCGTCAATTTTCAGAGTGTAGTGTTCTTATTCATTGCCGTTCATTAATCGACGTGCCCTTTTAAAGTACCTTCGATAATATTTAGTCACCAGAGCTTGTTTCTGTAGTTTCGATGTTTTAATTTGGAGGAGGTTACTTGCCTCGAGCTGTTTTGTCAAGTAGTTACATTTAAATCAGAGTAGATGGATTGTATTCATATCAAACGTCATTTGACAAAATGAGAACAAGTTCCAAATTCAACATATTTATTATCTTTATCCATATACACACCTCACTAATTAGTATTAATGATACAATGTTATCATATAATGTTATACAGTGTGATAACAAATAATACACACACACACACACATATATATATATATATTTATTTTTTTTTTTAATTGGCTTCCCTAAAATACTACCCATTTTTACAATGTCTCTATACGACCGTCGAAAACTTGCATATTAGCAACTATGACAATGTTGATGTATTCTATAACACGGCTTTTAGAAATATTTGTTCATGACAAGTGTTTATCAAAACATATTTTTTAACACGGCGGATACAAATTCTGTGCAAAATACTATAAACGGAAAGAAAACGTGTGTACAACACAGCTGGCATTACAAATAGTCGTGAAATAATGACAAATCTGAAAAATACATATCTTTAATAACACAGCTATTACAAATAGTCTTACAAATAACACAAATTTATGAAAACATCTGAAAAATATTTGTACAATCTAATTTAAATGCATTAATACTTAATTATAACTTCATGTATACTGTATACTTTACAACGAGTGTGAAATGTTATGATAACTTATACTAAGTCCCCTATGTTGGCACGATGTTGTGCAAGAGTGTTGTCTTGTGCTGTGGGGTAAACCGGCGTATTCGGAGAAAACCCACTTGTCTGGATTACTGACCACTAACCAAACTGACAGACGCCTAGGTTGGGAATCGAACCCGAGTCGCCTTAGTGAGAAGCGAGTGCACTAACCTCCGTGCTATTAAACTATTTGGTGTTGCTTCTAATATCAAGAGGAATATTACACTAGTTGACTTGTTTGTTTTTGAAAACAAATATATGTATGTATATAACTTTCTCAAAGTCTTTACATTTCTTGATATGTCTGATAAAATATAGGAAAATATTAAAAAAAAAAAGTTTAAAACTCGGTCACGGAGAAGCAAACACATTACAATACATTCTAAAAAATGCTAAATATATGTGTATATGCATTTGCCAATCGTTAGCCTTTAAATGCGTAAGCAACATTCGGGTGAATATATTTTTTTTTCTGTGAATTTTGAAAATTTTAAACGAAAGATGCCTTTTCATAAAGTAATTAAGAACATTGATTGTGAGACATAATAATCGAATATCAAAAAATATAACGACTTTTTTTAATAAAAACAGTGTGGTGATTTATGTAATATCGGCAGATTTGTTGATGTCTCGTTTTAGAACCTCGGATATTTGAATGTATTTAACAGTCATTCGGTATTTAATTTTTTTCATTAACATGCTTACGCCTCGGGTGACAATCTGCTCTCGGGCCGACAACGTCAATGTCAGTTATGCTGCCTTATTATATTTATATAGTATTAGCTATTGGAGTTTTTAGTATAGGACAGTTGGTATGTTGTATGTTTGAACCCGTTTACAAAAGCAAAAACGAATTACGTGTTCTCCTTCCATCTTTCTCGCATGCTGTCTTGCAAAAAGCTCATGTTGTCTCAGGAGATTTCTATGATAATTCTTGCATATGGAGAAAATTATGCTAATTTGGATATCTGAGAATACGACCGCTTTTGACATACGTCATCATATGTGGCATATAATTAATTATACCCAGGCTTTTGGGATTGTGACCTTTTATGTTCTCTCAACATCTCAAACATTAACAAAGACCTTTGCAAAGTAATTCACAATTTTATCCAGCTAGAGAAGAATAACACATTTTAATCATGTTTCTGTGAATTTTAGCAAGCCAAAATGTTTGTTTATTTCATAATTTACTAGTTTAAAGCAGTTTAATAGTCTAACCGAATATCTGCTTTAATGGCGCACATTGTTATTAAAGCAAATGTTTTACTTTTATATTTCAATGTCTTCTTTTTCATTTTTACTTGACTTTAAATTATCGAAACAATATGCGTATGATTTGTGTACTGTTTAGATAAAACATAATTAAATATAAATGATTTTCGGCGCTTTTAACGAGTAAATCGGTTATTAGTTTTGTAAGCATTTGCAAAGTGAAATGTATTTTATCTGTACATAAATCATGAGTTTTTTTGTTGTTATTAAAGTTAAATGACTTAAACCTTATAATACATTTAATAATTTTTTTTCAAGCTTTGGCCAGTTTCGTTGTCCTTATAAAACCTCAATACCCACATGGCTAACATGACACTACGTTAACTTCGAGATGTGATTGTGTGGGGATCACGAGATAAATATAAAACAGCGATATTATTTACATTTAAATTTTGGCGTGACGCATTTTTGTAAATGCAATATCGATAGATCACGGAAACGTTTTTGCAATTATCACCTCATTTCTTGCAAGATTAAAACTTCGACGGGTGTGAACTCAATATAGTGTAAACGGCATCGCCCTCGATTTTAACACAGCTGTTATACAGACATTTTAATGACGGCAAATGGCAAAATCCACTTTAAGATTGATAATATAGTCACTTAGATGTACTTAAATCAGATAAAAGCCGACGTGTTTTTACGTTTAAGTATGACAGTACGACCTTAAACATATTATTTGAGCCAACAAAATCGTCTCAGCCGTATCGTGTTACATATCAAGTCAATATTCTAAGTTTTTTTTTTATCTATTTCTGTATATCATTTGATCCACCGAGTGATAACAGCACGCAATACATTCGCGATTGGTGCAGCAATGCCTGATCAATTTATTTATCGTGATGACAACTGATTTTAAATTAAATAACTTTCGATTTTTATACCGAAAATATCCAAACAATTTATTCCGTGCTCAAAGCAATTAAACCCGGCTCTGTGAACGAAATGTTACGCAAAACGAGAACAAAAGAAAATAGGGGCTGTGGAAATAGCAGTGAAAACAATGGTATTGAAAACAAAAATATTTCACCGACATGCATACACGAACATGTAATATATACTGAACGGAACATTTTTGGGTTACTGTGCTATTTGTTTACAAGAATTATCGGAGGATCTAGTATTCGATGAAACCAGTAGCATAGTGACAACTATCATTGAACAGTCGTTTAGGAATTAATACTTCAGTAAGAAATATCGGTCACTCGGAAACAGTTTATACATACCATGAATAATACTCACTATATGCATGTTACTTGCTTGTTAACCATAATATAGGTTGACAGTTACATTTCTGTAGTATTTCGCAAGCTGATTAATGAAAGCTTTTGCCAACTACGTTGTTGTTTATCATTCCACTCCAAGATAATGTATGTAATGTTAGTACAAATATATAAGTTAGGTTTCAGGTTTGAGTTTCTTGTGCAATTATATTATTATGTAAATATTCATGTTGTGCTTGTAATATTTTAAAGTTGTTGGGATTTTTTTATCACCCTTTTCCTGACATTTTATATGTTTTTATGCGTAAAGTGTGCTAACTAATGATATGGTCATGTAGGTCTGTTGACTTGTTTTTATAAGAAGTTGATTAGTTATGCAACGGCATGTTGTCAGAGTTATGTCAACTTGTTAAAGGTCAAGTTGACGAGGTATAATCCGACATTTTGACTAAGTTATGTCGACAAGTTCTCTCATATACTGGACGAGTCGATATGATTAAATCGCCACCTTGGGTTAATTATTTTGTATATTTCAACGTTGGGAAATCCTGTTCACATGTTTCAGCAGATTCGTCGTCAAATCTTATGTCAACGTATCCACATAGCCACTTCGAACACTTGCTGAAGTGTTTTAAATCTTGAGGTCAAAATAAAACAATTCGACAAGACTACATGACAACACAATCTATATGTATTATATAAGCTTTTATAATTGTACGCTCCTTGTGCCTTTAAACAGGGCATTGGTCTCGTTTGAGGCTACTAAGTCCGTCATCCGAGAGTTCATTGTTTTATTGATGAGAAATATGTTATAATACCTGATCTGCAACTGATTTCGGTGTTAATTTCATAGTGATATTTGTAAGTAGCACGATGAACGTGCATGTGGTGAATGAAACTCTAGAACTTAAAATTTTTATGATCCAATTTTTGAAAACGATCAATTTTATGGGTACTTATAAATTGATTGTATTAACACATGTTATTACCATTGAATGTTATAAGTTTCATAAACCTATATTAATGTATACGTCTCAAAAAGAAGTTCAATGATTAGGACCCGTTTATTTACACTAGTTTCTAGCAGCGAAATAGGACTTCTTCTCGAGAAAAATACCCAATCATCGCCTCCATATATATTCGTCTTTCAACTAAAACTCAAGTAATAGAGGAGGTAAATTATCGAGAAATACAATGCTCACCCAGTCTTGTCAATATAAACCGGTTTCTTACGCATGCGATCACATATGAATCTCTTATGGAAGGGTCATTACAATGTTGCATTCGATGTACAAACAAACGACATAATCTTAAACAATATACGTTGACCTGTAAGAAATCGCGTTTTGGACAGACTTGTTCTTTTTCACTGCTTAATAGTATATACAATGTTCTGAAGGAATATACATATTTAATTTGATACTGCTTTTGACATAACGTATAAAACATCATAAAAAGTTTATCGTCAGTTTACAAAATCTGCAAGTGACCTTCAAAAGCCTGTGTCGATATCGGTACACTTTTCTATTGGTACATTCAGAATACGGCAGAACAGCTTGTTAAAATTAATTTTGTCTGTGTACAATTAATTGGATTATTTTTTTCAATATTTATGCGAAAAGCTACAGAAACAAGCTCAGTAGCAAAAAGTTTAAACATAAACCCGGTTTAATGACACTTAGTAAACGCCAAAGACATAGAACATAAAATCACAAACAAGAAACATGAAAGAACAGCACAAAACTCCACAAGCAGCACAGTGCATACATACTATATAAACAAAACTAAGTATGTTTATCAAGGATTGCTAGGTACCGCCTTGGAACGGTCAGTAAAATGTAAATTTACTGGGGGTTTAAACCAGTTTATGTGCACAAACCTCACTCTTATCCTCACTCAAACCTTAAAAAGGCTTCTTTATATCTACCTTACATCAATGGCCAAGTTGCCACGACTTCAACTAACGGTAGTCTGACAGCTTCTAGAAGCGCAAAAGTGACAAATGTTCCTCTTATTTAATTGTTTATATCGAAGTGAAAGTAGACAATGTTTTAATAGCAAACAGAGTTTAAATCACTGAACTTCAAATGCCACTAAAATGTGCCATCTATATGGAATGTCTAGGTGAACTTCTGTAAGATATTACGCAATAGCAGTGTTCACGTTTTCTCTTTCGGTGTCACTTGCGCGTATCTTTAAGTCATGACAATGTCATCACACTAATTTATTCGGCTATAAACTGGGATTGCATTGAACTATATCAAATATCCTTGTCTAACAAACGTGCATTTAAAATCAAGACCTTTACTACGGTGAAAATTACTGGGCATATTCAAACATTTATTTGTTTATGAATAGCATGCATTTGCCACATTGTCATTTTGTTTTAGTTATTAAAATAATGAATATTATATTATAAAATCATTTTTCTTTTCTTCCATAAATGTCAACAGGATTGCCATCAGTGGTGCTTTTTCATCTACCCTCCTGAAATAATCGTGTTGATGAAAATATAATAACGCAATACGAGACAAGAAAGCTGAAAGTGATACATTTCCAGCTCTCTGAATGAATAAATAAAACATGATTTTCATCATGAGAAAACCACTGAGATTTGTCATTGTGTTGCCTCTGATATTTAACATATATATATATATATATATATATATATATATATATATATATATATATATATATATATATATATATATATATATATATATATATATACAGCAATTATATCGTTGGATAATGAACGGTTTTGTTTGAAATTATACTAAATAGAAACTCCAGATACATACCTTCAGCTAAAATAAACCATTTGACGTCCCAAGTAGTTCGCTAAGTTAATTTCTTCGATTGACCTTTAAGCCTCTGATTTTGCTTTGTTTATCAATGTTTTTTTTAAATTTGACAACGGATAGCTTGGGCATATACACAAATATATATTTGTATTCAGTCGCCAAATATAGAATATTTGTTTTAACTGATTAAGAGTGTGTTGTAAAAGAACAAACAATAGTGTGCTTTACAAAAGCCTTTGAATTTGATATAAGGCGATTTGTTTGCTTAGTAGTTTGGAAGTATATATGTATATTAGCAATAGGCCAATGTGTATTTTGGAATCAGAACACTTATTTTGGTACTTATTATCATATTATTTTATGTTTAAATCATGTAATAAGTAAGACGGGACTTAACCAGGCTTGAAATAAAATCATATACTAATATGCCCGTTGTTTTAAAATGCTTTGTTATTGTTTCCTTTTCAGACTACGACATTATGATGGCTTCCGACACCCCAGTGAACACCACGACTAAGGTTGACCTTATTCCACTACCGAATGAGCAAAGTCATGAACTATTAATGGCCGTCGTTGGAATATTGTCATTCTTTTGTGTTCTCGGAACCGTCGGTAATTTCCTCGTCTTATATGTGTACGTCCGAAAAATAAACAAAGTGGCGTCTACAGTTTTTATCATTACACTAGCGTGTACGGACTTTTTAACTTGTGTTCTAATTATCCCGTATACCATTGTCTTAGAATATATGGACTACTTTATAAAGTATGACTTTTGTGCAAGTGTTATATGTTTCTTATAACTTCCAATGTACCATTTCCTGCTTTCATTATGATGGCTATAGCTGTAGACAGGTATTTCTGTATCTGTCATCCATTCACACTACTCGGAGGGCAAAACGTATCATCATGATCTTGGCAAGCTTTGCTATTATGCTTGGAATTATAACAGCTCTTAACTTCGGGGTGTATTATAGAATGTCAAAACTGTATACGAATGGAACATCGCTTTATGCACAAAAACATTGGCTGAAAGTGCCACAGCAGGAAAATAATGATGGAATTGTGTTCGTGCCAAAAAGCAAATGGAATTACTCTGAAAGTGTATATTCACTTAATATAACCGAAACATCAGCTCGGGGCAACCGAACGAAATCTGTTTTGATGTACGACGGCATTTGCAAGCCAAATGGGCTGATATTCAATCATTCCTTCACTGAAACATACCAGAAAATATACTCGAGTTTTTTTCATTATTGTCATAGTGGTTGTGGTTATACTGTACATAATGGTATACAGATTTGTCTCGCTACGTCGAGCACGTCGACGACGCATGCACTACCAAAGCAGCGGGTATTCATCGTGTAAGGACCATGCCGCAACCTACCTGAACACGCGTACCTCACTTAATGGCTGCGTCAAAACCGAACTAGAGCCATATAGTGAGCTGGAAGAACGACCAAAGTCCGAAAAAACGGAAATTAACCGTCAAATGACAATCAGAGAGAAAGGTCTTGTTGCTAATATACGGACAGCCGGGATGTTGTTTGTTGTTACTGCATTGTTTATTATTGTATTTCTACCAGCCTGGCTAATGGCCCATCAAGTCATACCGTATAATATATTGATATTTTATATGTATTTCTTCTATAACGTTGCCCATCCGATTATTTATGCCTTTATGAACAAAGCATTTAGACGTGATTTAAAGGATGTTGTTGAATGCCGCTTGACGTAAATACAATTAATAATATGGAGTGTTATTATTTGTTTTATTATCTGTATAGTAAAACAGTTTGACGAGGTTACTGCGTTGTAGATGAATTGAATTAAAAAATACAATAATTTGAGATTAAGTCTTGCATGTATTCACTATAGGACTGCAATTTGAAAAAAAGTAAAATTCCTTCTTGTTGAATTTATATGTTTAAACACTGAATGATGCTTATACATGTTAAAACGCGCGTCAGTGGTAACTATTCTTGAGATAGCCATTTAAAAACATCCTGATCATATACATGTATATGCAAGGGCACATGAGCTCGACACATATTTCATTCGAAGAAACACATTTGACAAAATAGTGCATGACCGAATCATATCATCATTAACAGCTGTTTTAAACATAATAAACTTAGGACAAATTATATCTTTCTATTACTCACTTTTATACCAGTTACTCAAACTTAGATATCAATATATATTTAGTATCACGTGATTGTTGAATCTTCCTTCACTACCTTACAATCGGCTGGTATACTAGGGAAACAAATCACCGTCACAACACATATGTTATAAATTGCTATTATATAAGTAATGTTAATGACGAGGAAAGCATACTCTTTCAATTTGACGATTAGATACTATATTCATACGGTATCAAATACATCAAAGATGAATTGAATGAAAGAAATAGATCATCATTTACTTTTGAAATGAATAGTTCATATTTATACATGTCGTTAATCACAATTATCAAAGTTCAAATTAACAAAAAATATCATTGGAACAAAAATGATTTATGTTTTTTACATTGGAAATTAAAAACTTGCATCTTTGTATCAAACTGGATTGTACTTGAAAAGTATAATTTTAGAAAAATGGGATTTGTAAAATATTCAAATACTAATAATAATAATTGTTCGTTTCCCTGCTTAACATAAACTCAAGAATAAGATTTAACACATTTAATATAATTGTTTAAATATACCAAAAAAGAATGGAAACATGTCGAAAACAATAGATCTTAAAGTGGATACAGAGTTTTATTTGAAAGAAATGTGCAGAAAACACGGTATTGCTACCTTATGAGACCATAGTAGATCGCAGTAAATCTTTTAGCATTTACCAATCCACCAATCATTTAATATTTTTGCGTTTTCAGCTATTAAATACATGGTTATAAAATTGTTAATGTTAATTAGTATTTTCCATAAGTGCATTATTTAGTAAATATTTGAGGGTGAATCACTCGAAATTTATATATGTTATACATGTGTATGTATTGATGTTGAATAAGAGTGTCACTTTAATGATAAGCGATCTATACATTACGCTGCTTGTTTAAAAGCGAAGGCAAATGTACCGAGTGTGGTTTGCGTGTGCGTGAAGTCGACCAATGCGAGTGCTAGATGTGGTTGAGATCACCATGCTATTAAATTGGGTGGTTATAATAAAAAGATAAGGAGATGTGTATAGACAACAAATGAAACTACAAAGGCTCGAGTGAGGTTTGCAGAATTGCAGATCTAATGTCCAATAATTGCTGGGATTATTTACATTTGACGTTTAGAGTAGTTCATAGTTTATATTATTGTGCATGATGAGAACATAGAAAGCAATCAATTGTTTATATGCTTTGATAGAGCATCATAAGAAAATAAATTAATACTGGAAATATTTCAGTATAAAACAGTATAATACACAACTCCTTCTACAGTTAATATATCGAGCGCTAGGTATATCGACAATGATTAAAAAGTCACCAGTGCATTTTATTAAATGTACATGCAGGCTTTGATAGAAGCATTCAGTCCCCTTATACAGTTTTATTATTTAAAACAATCAAATTGTATTGCACAAATCTTCAATACAGAATTTAAGCCCGTTTTACGAACTGTTTTCGAAAGATAAGTCAAAACTGACGACGTCGAATAAAATTGGCCGCATATCCTCGATCTAACGATAGACTTCTTACGCTAAAATTAGACATAGGTAAATATGTAAATCGCTTCTAAGCTATTATAGAAGACATCAAAAATACACCGCTAAAATATAAAGATTTGAAAAGATTAAAGTTTAAAATTCTCTGAATAACAGCAGAAAATGTTATTGAATTGACAACTGCAATGCAATTTAGGCCTTGTAGTTTCACCTGACTGGCCATTTTCTCATAAACTTGCTTTAAAAAGAGAATAATCATATTAAAGATATTATTGTACACTTTCAAAAGCACTATGAAATCAGTCATTACCAAACAATGATACAACATGGTTTTAAATTTTGGTATTTTATTCATAAATTCTATACAAGTTGCTTACTCTTCAAAAACACTCATTTTATTTGGTATTTATTGCTATATACCAAAACAAGTTGGCAAGTTTTTACTGGTATTAAGACGTATACGAACCACTACAGACTGTCTAGCATGCGATTTGTAACTCTTTAATCTTATAATAACATATTTTCTAGCCCATTTTGAGACTTATAAGATTGGTTATCGCAAGACAATACCTACAATAGGCGCCTTTTTTGACGTTTGACGTAAAAGGCGGACTAATTTTCTCCCTAACATGCAATATGTCACATTCTGGGGAAAGAACAAACTGGTCTGGCTAATATCAAAACAACTGTAAGCTTATCATTTGTAGTTGTATCGGCATTGATATCCTTTTTATGTAATTGTGTTTGTTTTCTTGAGGTTATTGCTCTAAAAAAATGATGTATTAACAAGCAAATTCTTATGTTATTGTTCCATTAAAATATCGAAATTATGTTTGAACAATGCTTGTAACACGTGAATATTCTGAATAAAGAAAGGTAAATAATACAATAGAACTTAAAGGCGCAGATTGTGCTTATATTAGTAACACAATACAGTTGAACACCGCTATTCCGAACACCGTTTTTCCGAAATTGTCGCTATTTCGAAATTATTTTTTGGTCCCGATTTTACTCCTTGTTTGTTTTACTCAATTTTTAATCTTTAATCCGAAATCGCTAGTCCGAAATAAGCGCTATTCCGAAGTTAAAGTTACGGTCCCGATTTGGTATTTCGCACGTATTTATCAATTTTTATTTCGAACTCGATCATGTCATAGTTTTTCACACCATACTTCAAATGCACTCGGGCATCGGCTTGATGTGACAATGGAGCACAATTAGCGCTTGTTAAAGAATGACATTGAGCACGCTTATGTTACACATATCGATGTCAGAAAATGAGCAATTCATTTGGGTGATGAAGTGTGTATATAATTGCTGGTTAACACAACCTTAATATCATTCGAAATCATCAGATTCGATTGCCGCATTGCTCACTCGACCAGCTACCGAACAACAGTGCTGTGCTCCGAATGCATACATGTGCTGTCATTTTGTTTTAAATGTTTATGTTGTTTTAAGTATAATAACGAATAATTTGTCATTTATTAAACAATAAATCAACAAAAATATTTTTGTATACGAAAGATCACTCCAACCGAATGTATCGTATTGGTAACGTGTTACCGACATTGAATACGAATACAAATACTTTATTGCAATCTACAAGACTAAGTATTCACGTTATCTATAATTCGCGAATGCTGTCCTTTTCTGAAAATTGTTAATCCGAAATATCGCTATTCCGAAATATATGAGTCCCTACGATTTCGGATTAACAGTGTTCAACTGTATTCCCTAAATGTGTTTCCTATACGAGCGTACTCGGCTATAAACATCCCTATTGCCAGGTGATATGTTGCATATTGTGCCGGCCTGGCACTGGCGTATTATAGCTAGTAAACTCGTGTCCCGTTACCGGCTAAGTGGCATTGCCATCATCGGGCTATGGCCAGCTGCCTGCAATGGTCCGTTGGTGAGGTTATCACAGACCAATTGCGTGTCCATTGTGCATGTCCATTGTGCATGTCTATTGTGCATGTCCATTGTGCATGTCCTTTGTGCATGTCTATTGTGCATGTCTATTGTGCATGTCCTTTGTGCATGTCCATTGTGCATATACTGTTGCAGGCAACTATGTGTACTGTTATTGTGGATTCTCATTGTTGCTTCATATCACAGAAAAAGCTGAACATTTGACTCGTACATTTGAATAGGAAAACTCATAATACTAGCTTAAAATTCAATCAAGAAGCAAATTGTAAGTGTAAACATTTTTTTATCATAACTTACTGCGCAGGATTATTATTATCTCATGCAATAGTTACTTATGAAATAACTATGCAAATATGATAATCGCATCAGTGAACACTGTATTCATAAGCGCTGTCAAAATACAATTCATTTACCAGGGTATCGGGACCCTTTAAAAGAGCGTACTGTGGGTGTCACCAAACTCAGTTCCACGATGGAACAAATGGTAGATAATGATGGACTGTCTTTAATCATGGCGCCAGAATATACCTTGCACAGAAACAGTGAATTCACTGAATCCACATCAAATTCAAATCTCTCTGTTTCTTGTGGATTTTACAACATGTTTGGTGCTCAAATTAACGGAAGTATTATCCATAAGCACAACCATTAACATGACAAAAAACAGGTGGTAATCCACAAGCTAGATAGCAAATCCCCACAATTGAAAGCGACAGTGAAATTGAAAAAAACAACGGTATTTTCAAACTTGGCCAAATGTCATGTGCATCCTCGCTATATTATTAAAAAGGTCACGCAGCAATAATACTACTTCTACTACTACTACTACTACTACTACTACTACTACTACTACTACTACTACTACTACTACTACAAATACTGCTTCTACAAATACTACTACTACTACTACTACTACTACTACTACTACTACTACTACTACTACTACTACTACTACTACTACTACTACTACTACTACTACTACTACTACTACTACTACTACTACTACTACTACTACTACTACTACTACTACTACTACTACTACTACTACTACTACTACTACTACTACTACTACTACTACTACTACTACTACAAATACTGCTTCTACAAATACTACTACTACTACTACTACTACTACTACTACTACTATTACTACTACTACTACTACTACTACTACTACTACTACTACTACTACTACTACAAATACTGCTTCTACAAATACTACTACTACTACTACTACTACTACTACTACTACTACTACTACTACTACTACTACTACTACTACTTATAATAATAATAATAATGATAATGATAATGATGATAATTATACAATATAAGTGCTGGATATTCGCAATAAACTGTTTAACATCACGATAAATACTAGTTAAACAGCATTGATCAAACATATGTCACATACAAAAACGAACCAAATTAAAAAAAACACACACTTCCAACAAATAAACCCTGGTATAATTGAAATATGATTGTAGTTCCAGCTTAGGATAATGTGAATGGTCAATGCATCAACAGATATACCCTGGCTACATTGAAGTGTGACTAGTTCCAGCTTCACCTAATGAAAATGTGAGTTGCAGTCAATTTTACAATTCAACTCGAATACAGACTTTACTTTGGTATTGTGTATTGATCATTAGCGCCGACGGTAAACAGTTCGTTAAGTTACTTCATTAGTAATGTTAAATAATAATGTACAACACGAGTATCTGGGATAATTGACGCTGAAGGATAATACTCTGTTTGTTGATGGTTTTCTTGAAGGTCAATACGTATAAAAATGTCAATCAATTACCCATTCGGATAGTAATGAAGCTGACAAGAAAATCATTTTTGCCAAACTAATTATGCTAGTTAACTACTACGGATGAAAGAGAACATCATTATGTTGCTTTAATACACGCATGACATTATTGTCTTTTTGTTAATTATGGATGATTTATTTTAGGAAACAATGAAAACTTACACTGATTCATAGCATAATGGAAATAAAACTCCTTTGATATTTGTTTATGATATTAATCATTATAAAAAGAGATGAATAATGAGTTTATCATCTGAAATTAGATTCTTGCAATGTCTTTGGAAATTTTATTTAATTATTTTATAATAATGTAAACAATATATTGCACGTTGATATAATGAACATGGTTTAGGCCACATTATTAATTTTGCCCTTACATCGGAATTGACAAAGATAAATGAGTTTCAATTCCTATAAAAAGCATGTAATATTAAAGAGTGTTTGATCGGGGATAGGACCTTGCAACTGAAGCGCAGTTATTAGGATATGTTTATGGCAACCTAACCAATACATAATTTGAGGGAGAAAGAGATCATTACACCAATTACACCATTAGCGTGTTCCCTTTTCACCGCCATGCGTTAGCCATATTTTGCAATTGGGCATCAACAATCATTTTGGTTTCGTTTTGTAGAGAAAATGGTTTGGTCGGTTGAAGAGGCAAGGTTACGTTTTATTAGGTCAGACATAGAAAAAATATATTGTTTGTGACATGTGGATAATTTCTTTCTTGCTTATTCATAGATACAGTCCAATTAGCTCTTAAGTTTTAATATTTCACATTTGAACGAAAAGGCTGTATTTTAACAAAAGTATTCGTAAATCCGTTTACAACTGTATAACCTTAGGCAAGGATATATACAACATTTTATTCAAATGATTTTCAAACAGGTGCTTTGTGGTATTTGTATATAAAAGTCAGTAATAAAAAACAATTTCTTCAGAGCTTAAAGAAATTGTTGACAACAAAAATCTGTGAGCAAGTCATTTTTTAGAGCAATACTTATTATCTCTGTTTGACCTTTACAAAAATGTCATTTAAAATTTATCCTCTAAGAGCCAATATGAACAAGATATAAATGCGACCTAGCAGTGCTCTGCACACAGTGTTGTCATTGGGGTTTTTTCTCTTCCAAAATCTAAGAGATAAATGTCTGTGTCTGAATGGTTCTCATGATAAAAATAATAAATATTACTTGCAGCAGTGCAACGAGGCGCAGTTTCAATGAGACAAACACTGCAGTTTTAACATTACCGATAATGCCTGATATTCAGCCGGTTTTTCCATTTAGATACCGACGTTTGTTCTTTCATCAACTCAAGTGAATAGGATAGAACCTCCAACTCATTAACGTAAACGACATTCTTTTTAACATACTAAATGAAAAATTGTTTGGCGAACTTTACCGTGTCATCATCCTTCTGTTGCATATTAGATATGTTTTGTCATGACTTGCTTGTTTGTGTCTTCTTCATTTAATTTAAAACTGCCTTTTTGGAAAATGTTTAATCGGGCATCACAATTATAGAGCACATTAAGCGTAGGGAAAATATGCTGAAAGCAATGAAAAAGCCAAAATATTCACATAGAGAATGTCATCGAGATCATGAAATGTATAACTTTTTTTAGTATTTGTTTGCATGGTATGCCCCACACATAATGAATATGTCAGTAGCAATGCAATTTAAATTTTATTAATGACTCACAAAATACATTAAAGTATCACGATGTGTCACGATGTGTTTGATAATAAGGGATAGAGTCAGGCAAACACGCGTCAGTTGATACATATGTTAATGCTATGATTTATCAACGCAGCTGTCTCGTGGCCGCGGGGAGTACCAGAAAATCTACAAGTTTTATTACAACATAAAATGCAAATTAAAAAAGGCTGCGGTTATGTTGCTACCTTTGAATTTTTTGAAGTCACAAACTACAAGGACTAGCATCCACTATTACGTATCAGAACGGACGTGGGTGTGTGAGAATCATAAAATTATATCGAATTGGTTAAGACCCTTTTATGGAAGTTTGCTATGCAGAGTTTTGTTGCATCTTATCTGACTTATACTTGAACAATAATTCGATGCTTTTAATGACAATGTATAGTTATGCTTTCTTGAAACTTCAAATGGTATGAACAGTTGTAGACAAGACAACTGGTCATACCACTATGATAGCCCAACTTCGGATGCGGAATATCGCGGTTTCATACAGCAGCCGCATCATACCAAAATGTTTTAAAATGTGGTACCAGTACCTCCCTTGCACGGTTGTCGATGTTTTTCTATATGGTTTATAAACAAACTTTAAGATGTGATAGTGTCACAGTGGGGTCATGTCATAATGTAGCCAATGTGCGATGGTAAACTTTAATATACTCTTAGAAACAAATATTGTAAACTGATCATACATTTTATTTGTAATCATGGTTAAACAAATGCAATTCAATTTAAACAGCTACACTATCACAAGCAGAGTTTCGCACAATGCAATCCTGAATATAATCTATTCGCGTTTCCATCACAACCGCGCCAAACAAATTGTTTGCACGTGCCATCTTCGTGGTACCAGCTTGGTGAGGAGCAAAAACAAGGGTCCGCCATCTTAAGGCAAGCCGCATGCGCAGTTCCGACTTGACGTGTTGAAAAAGAATCTTTGGAATTTTCCGAGACACGGCCCGATCTTCAATGGTTGTAAGCAATGAAACGAAATGCCTGGTGATACGAAAAGGCAAGGGCTACATTTTAAATATCAAAAATGATAGTTATTGAGAGACACCAATACGTAAGTTCATTGTTTGGCCTGCGCATGAGTACATGGCATTTTTGTGGGTAAGTATGTCTGTTTTTTATTACAAGCATATTGTTGGTTCATTCGGTACTAAAGCTAAGCACTGAATTTCCCGAATAAATATTTAGAACGACGTGAAGCCAATGGATTCGTTTAAGTTATCTTTTAAGATTGTAATGAAATAAGCTTACCCCTAACAGCTCTGACCTAAGGCAAAGCTCCGGCTGCTATCAGTATTGTAGTACATATTATGTATCCGAATCCGTTCATTTTCATGCTAAGTTGATAAATATATATAAATACATGCTCAAATCATCAGAAGTGTATAAGTAATACAATTCCTATATACATTATCAATATTAAAAAAATAAATTGTATAACGTAAGTTAGAATTACTTTGTTTACATAAGAAATTAGAAGGTATCGTATTTAAATGGTTACATACTTATATCTTTAAGTTTCTTGTTTAATGAAATACACAACCCCTAACAGTAAGTGCCAGCTATCCAAGTTCGTAATAATTTTATACGGATGATTTCGATCAATATTATAAGATTGATGTGCATAGTAAACGGCAAATTAGCCATTTTTAGTCGTAAACTCTGTAAATGAAACACAGCCTCATATATCATTTCAGATGTAAAATCGCTTGTTTCCTTTTTCCTGTAAATTTTACAGCAGCGCTACATCTAAACTATCAAGTGTTTTTTTCAATTTGAAAAACGGAGGACGGAGAAAATTTTGAGCATATTTTTTACTGTAACACGTTGCATTTGAATAATTATTTAGAATGCTTTAATTAGTCGATGCAGTATAATGTTTATTGATATTTTCAGAAATGGACTCATTATAATTGTGACTCAAATCATTTTACCATATCACCGAATAGCGAGATTCAAACGTTTAGATATGTTTTACTCATTCAAACAAAAGCTATTCGTTTTCTTTAACAACATGCTATAAACAGAATAAAGACTACTTTAATGCTACCCACAAAGACTACTACGTTTATATACATGTATAGAAATTATCCAATGCTTCATAAGGCAACATACATATATATAGTTCAGAACTAGTTTTACGCCTCTCAAAACAACATACTCTATACAGTATAGAACTACTTGAACGCTTCACAAAATAACTTACTCTAAACGGTATAGCACTACTTCAACGCTTCACATGAAAACATACCCTATACTATATAGAACACCTTCATCGCCTCAAAAGACAACATTATCTATAATCTTTAACGCTTCACAAGAAAACATACTCTATACAGCATATTACTCTTTCATTGCTTTACACGAAATCATTATCTATAAGCTCCATCGCTTCACAAAAAATAAAATAATATACAGTACAGAGCTACTTCGATGCTTCATAAGACAACATATCATATACAGTACAGAACTATTTGAACGTTTTACAAAACAAAAACAAAACATACAATATATAATTACTTCTATGTCTCATTGCTTCATAAGACAACAAACCATACATAGTATTATACAGTACATATCTCCTTAATCGCTTCATAAGAAATCATAATCTATACAGTATAGAGCTACTTTGACGCTTCACAAGAAAACATACTCTATACAGTATAGAACTACTTGAACGCTTCACATTACAACACACTTTATACAGTACATAACTCCTTCAATTCTTCACGAGACAACATACTCTACAATCATAGAATTTCTTCCACGCTTTACAAATGCCATATTTTAAACATTTACAAGTTGATCAATATGCAACTGATTATTTTTAATAACAAAAAATCTGTTTTCGTAAATGTTCAGGCGATATTGGACATATGGTCACTTTAAGCGTTTTTCGTTACTTTTTACCGAATTTAACGTAGAAAGTAAACTTGGAAGAATCATGGGGGCTGTGGGGCAATATTCCGCTAGTGATTGGTGAGTCATTACTCTAAGGTTGAACACCGTAGTTATAACAAATTATTTTCCGGCTTTTCGTCAATAAGCAACCAGAATTTCTCTGTTATTTACAACCAGACGTTCTCTAATAGTGTCATTTGCGGTTAATTTCAAATTACACTGACAATTGACCTGGTTAAAATAACTTGAAAATAGCAAACACAGCAACTCGAATATGGAAACGCAATTTCAATACCACGAGAAAACTTAGGAGACATGTCAAGTAATCAATTATTGAACTACTGCTTTGTTTATGCTGCAACAAAAACTCAACGAAAGACACTCATAACATAATTAAATATATAAATTAACACAAAACAGGAAATACACGTTAAGTATTCTTGCATTAAATAAGTTGTTTATCCTCTGAACTCAAAGATCGGGGCACACATGTAAGAAACAGCGTGGTTTAAGATATATTTCCACGTGGTTAGTAGTAGTAGTATTGTATAATTTCAGTAAACGATTTCGCAATTTCGGATAACTGTCTTTCGAATTAATCCGGGTTTTCATTTTCATTGTTTTCGTAGGAACGGAAAAACATATTAAAAGAGAACTCCGATCAATATGATATTTACACTGACATACGAGAAATTGGGACTTTTACGGTTTAAAAATACTATTTCGCAATATATCTTATCGAATAAACATGTTTGGCAGTATTATATGTTGGTTTAACTTCTTTAAGGTTTCCCTGATGCAATTTCATCAACATTGGGGGACCAACTACTTATTAACATTGAATCATGTGAATACCTAATCACATATTGTTCGACTAATAAAAAGGAAACCAACACATTTTTTATCGATCTGACTTACTCTCAAAATTTATAATTGACTTAAGCGTAGTTTCTTCTCGCCGACGACTATGAATTGAGGTAGGCCATGTACAATTAAAATAAACCTGCAAGTAAGTAAACATATATGCATATTAGAGTATGCCTACATTTCTGTACCAATGAAAATTGTGTTTTTAGCAAAAGTCTTTGATGTATTAAAAAAATGTTGTCGGTATGAATATGATGAGACATACGATAAAAACGAATCAAATGGTGATATTAATTATGATGAGACTAACATATACTATTTTGAACTTCATATATTCTTCATTTATCTAGATTAAATCAATTATTCTCCGATTAAATCCCCGTCAATTTTACAGATAAAAGTGTTCTTATTCAGTGTCGTTATGATGATTGTGATAACGAATATTAGAACAATGATGCTGGTGATGTATCTTCGTTGACTCCCACACCCCTAAAAACATGTGTTACACGACTACCATTTGATTCTCTATCCCGTTGTGCCCACTCTCTGATGATCTTAATAAAACAGGCTATAACAGATCATACATATATCATATATTCAGGACATTTCAGAAGTTTTCACTTACTATGCCAATGCGGTTACCAATGTTTTCTATGGAAGCGACAGTTTGATATGCCAGAGTACAATGCTTAGATGTTCAGGCTCATTGAAGGCGTGAGTTTCACATACCATGCGCATGTGATTACGCGACCATTTTCTATAATGATGATTTCATGCTAATTCTTGTGCAATGCATTTGCTGTCTTGTGCCTCTGTTTGTCCGAATGTTTTATGATTGTTTGGCCTTGATCGATGTGCCCTATTACAGTACCTTGGATTAACTATATGCACCAGGGATTGTCCCTGTAGTTTTCGATGTGATTTTTGGAGGAGGTAACTTGCCTTGAGTTGAGTTGTCAGGTAGTTACATTTAATTCAAAATACATAAATTGAATACACATTAAACGCCATTTGGTAAAAACAATGACCAAGTTCCAAAATCAACATAGTTACTTATTACCTTTATCCATATACACACTTAAGTGTTTCCATTAAGTATTTTTGTCAATTGATGATACAATCCAATCGAGACACTCATAGTTAAATCTTCCATTTAAGATCCTTAGTCGTAATTATATATTATACTTTTGTTTTTTAATACGGCTATAGGAGCAGGAAAAAAAGCAGAACAAAACAGGTTAAAAAATGAGCGTGTACCTTAAATTCTGTTCTAACAATAAACATTGCGTTGAATAAACATCTTCCTTTATAATTCTTTTAATCACACATTTACACTTTTAAAGGATTCGCTTATCTTTTGGAAAAAAAAATGTTTTTCCTTAAAATGCATCTAAAAACACTCCAAAATCTATCAAATATCAATTACTCTTTTATACAGAAATCGCAGAAAAAAATACTTCAAGGTATTCAAAAAGTTTCGGGTTTTAGTATATCTATGTTTTGAGTATAATAATACGATAGCATACAAACACGTGCTAGTTTTAATATAATTGTTTATTGTATGCTTGACTGACACAACTTGTCTTCTTCAATGAACGTTTCTCCGATATTGGCTTCTTCGGAATGCCAGCTGTATAGTGGTATTGTTAAAACGTATTGAGATTGAAGCAGCTTACAGGGTTCCTTGTAGAGTTTCGATGGTTCTTCCCGATGATGAATAACCGATATTAGAAACTTCTTAACCAACATTTGTATCGAATTTGTTGAAGTAATTGGATGTGCCAGTGGGAGTTGAAAGTTATAAATAAGATGACATTGTTAGATCAGAGATCATCCAAGGATTTATGGTAATTCTTTGACAGGTAATATTTTGATAAATTACTTTTGAAACATAAGTAATAAGTATTGATGATACAATGTTATCATATAAGGTATACAGTGTGTTACAGAATAGCATATATATATATTTTAATTTGCTTACTTTTAAGGCTACCTATTTTTGCAATGCCTCTATCCGACGAAAACATCTATCACTACGAATATGACAAGGTTGATATTTTCATAACACGGCTTTAACGAATATTTGTTTATTGCAAATGTTTATAAAAACATATTTTATAACACGGCGGATACAAAATGTCCGTGCAAAATGTTACAAACGGTAAGAAAATGTTTGTATTTCACGGCTTCACACAGTCACTCTCGTTTCTCGTTGGCACGACGTTGTGCGAGAGTGTGGTCTTGTGCTGTGGGGGAAACCGGCGTGCCCGCAGAAAACCCACTTGTCTGGATTAATGACAATTAACCAAACTCACATACGCCCAGCCTGGGAATCGAACCCGGGTCGCCTAAGTGAGAAGCAAATGCGCTAACCACTGCGCTATTTAGCAATTTGGTGTTGCTTCTAATATCGAGAAGAATATTACAAAATTTGATTTATTTTGTTTTGAATATATATATATATATATATATATATATATATATATATATATATATATATATATATATATATATATATCTATATATATATATATATCTACTTAGGGCATTAAGGAGACCGTATGTATTTTACGGCATTAAGGAGACAATTTGTATATTTTTTGTTTTATACTTTATTTTGCTTTTTTGTTGTTAATTTAGTATTGAAATGATCATTTATTATGTGTACAAGATTTAGGCTTCTTAAATTAATTAACAAAAAATATACGTAATTTGCGGTCTCCTTAATAATTTGTAAGTATGTTGCAGGTTTTAAGGGGACAGGTATATATGTCGAAGGGTTTATGGAGACCAGTGTATATATTATATTATTTTTGAGGCATTAAGGGGACCATCCATATTTTATGGCATTAGGGGGACAAATTATATATATCTTACTTTTGACAGTGAAGGCTCCCGTAACCTTAAGAGACAACTTTGTAATAGTATTTTTATATAATTGTGTGTAATAAATCCACAAACAATGACCGGTCGAAACGGGAGGACTGCAAATTTCATAGGATATTCATCGGAAATCTTTTACAGACCATCTCATTCATTAAATGAAATTCAGCTTCAGTCACTTGGTATGTGTACCGTTTGATAAACAAAAAATATAATGGCCAGGGGCGGATCCAGGAATTGTCGTTAGAAGGGGGCGTTACTAAGGGGCGTTTGCAGGAGGATTGAGGGTTACTCAATCAAGAAATTTTTAACAATTTGTAGTCGGAAATGATGCATTATGTGCGTATTTATTTTCTTCTCATATAATGACACAAAAAGTAAACTTGGACGATTTTAAAGACGATTGCGCCCCCTTCTCAATCCGCTAGTGAATGGTGACTTAATATTTGATATATTATGGTTAAATAGAACTTTCAGTTGAATTATATAGAAACTGTAAATGCTAAATACAAGTTCTGTGCTTGTAAAAACAATAAAAGTTTCGTCTGCACAGGAATGTGTCTGTTAACGCTTGAACAGTTAGCTCATGATAAAAGAACATTGTTCATTGGGTTCATTGTGACCCATGGAAGTTTTATTTATTAAATTCCAACTTCCCCTTAAATTTTACTTGCCTAAAACTTTAACCGAAGTCAATCAGGGGCCATAACTTGTATTATGGAGTTATGTAACCTCATTGGCTGATGGTCCTGAACAATTGTGTGAAGTGTTAAGTCAATTGAATGAAGGGTATAGAACGCCTTAACCAATAGGCTACGGAGACGGTTTTAATGCATGTACTCAATTGCAGATTCAGGGGGGGGGGGGATCGGTCCCAGCGCGCGCCGTCCCCCACCCCTTTGAATCGTCCGTTTATAATACGTTCTCAGTCAATATCGGGAAAAAATACAATATTAAGATAAAAATGCACTATTTCGGACTATAAATTAGGGGAGTCTAACCCCCACCCCGGTCCAACATTTTAAGCCATTCAATTTCTGTTCTGAGGGAGGGGCGGATGTGGAAAGATTAAGCCCATGAGTTTCTTAAGTCAATTCCTGGATCTGCCACTGATATCTGTAATCAGATTTGTTGTTTCATAATGTTATAGTTCCTTTAAACAGTTTAAACCTTTTATGGCATCAAAATAAACAGACGCATGTTCAGTAAAAACATACTCTTTATACAACGTTCTCGTACTCCAGAGCGATGATGCTATGCATTATATTTATCACCATCTGACTGCCAAAACTTTTCCGTTTAAAGAGACTCTCTCATGTTTTGGCACCAAACATATTTTCCTCGTAATGCATCTGAAAACACTTACATGTATATTTATTTTACTCCTTGGTACTGAAATTGCAGAAATAATAGTAACCAGGTTGATTTTCTTTTATACTTCAATTGCATTTTACAGTAAAGTATTAAAAAATAATCTTGTTCAAGTTGGGAGCAAGCACATGGGGGTGCAGATAACACATAGAATAAAAAACGGATCGCTTATCCACTCGCCCACAGGGACTCATACTAAGGTGTTGAATATTTTAACCTTAATGGAAGTTATTGATTTATCACGTGATTATGTCAATCAACTGATTGTGCAACAGCCTTTTGTTGAATCGGGTTAGTAACGCATTTCAAAATTTTGGACTTCAAAGACTATATTTTAGCACATATCAACATTTATTGAAGGGTTTCAGCCATCAATAGCTTGGCTTTAACACTTCGTTTGATTCGCCATACTTTATTTCGTAATAACAATCTATAAAATCCAAGTAAAAGATGCATTTTCAAAACATTCGCTTATATTCACTCAAAAACTCATGTTCGAAAGATTTAAAAAAAGTATGTCATAATCATATCCTCTTTAGCGGCTGAGTTTCTTAATATTTAAATCTCTTATAAATTTGCCAAATAAAATTCAACATGGGTAAACAATTATAACAAATAACGTATTTTATGTATTGCAACATATTTATAAAAAGATAAAGTCAATTGAATCAAATGAACATTTTCAATGTACTTTCTTTCTCGCGGAAAGTGGACATTTCATCTTACTCCAACAAGTGTGGGGTATGGTTGATTCTCTTCGTGACTGAAATCAACTTTTTAAACACTTGGTGCATTTCAAATCTAGTCCATATAAACAGCCCCTTCAGATTATTTGACGATTGCATTTCCATGGGAGATCACTGCGTATGATAAACATACAAGTGTTGTTTAGCCACACTGTGGTTTCAAATATGTCAGGGGCGTAGCTACCCCTCTATTCATGTGAATTCATAAATGTGCTGGGGGGTTCAGGGGCGTGCCCCCTCAGAAAATTTTGAAAAACCATGGTGCAATCTAGTGCATTCTGGGCGTTCCGATGTGCATTATTTAGTACTGGAAAATAACCTATTTTAGATTCATTAGTCAAGTTCGCATACTGCAACTTTGGTTGATTTTTTTGTCAGAATCATGTGGATTCAGCCGCGTATTCACGTATAGGCGGCTACACGCCTGTATGATGTGCATATGAATGTATGATTTGGTTTAAATGATGCATCCTTAATGTAACACCTCCTTGCTGCTACACCAATAGAAACTTCATGGGATGTTAATAGTAAAAGAACTAGCACTGACGTTCCCATTTTTGTCTGAGTCATTTAAATAATAGATAACAAATTACAAGATAAACAAATTTGTTTTGACTTCTTTAATGAATTATATAAAAACATTGTACAAAGATATCATGACACTTTTAAACAATAAGTATGGTTGTCAATTAAACAGTATGCTAGCTTTAAAGATTTAGGCAAACCATTGGAATTTTACAGCGGTCTTAAAAGATGTATTTAAAGCTGCAATCTCACCGATTGATCGTTTTGACTACCGGTACTCTTTTATTGTTTGTCTATGAATGGAGTATTTTTTGCAGAAATGTCTAGACCCAATGTTAAGTGATATAAGACTGCTGAAAAAAGATCAGATTGCAGTTCATCATATTTATGTTAAAAAAAATGATGTTTTATGACTAAAAGCATTACGAACAATGACTAAAACCATTACGAACAATTTAATGTAAATGAACTTTTCGGCAGTTTTACCAAACATTTTTGATTGGTTCTATTGTGAATTATCTAATATGACTGAATTAAAGGAATGATAACCAAATCAGCCGATTTTGAGACAATTTTGTGTCTAAACTGACAATCTGTAAGAGTGCAGCTTTAAGTATTGATCTAAAGCTTCATATACACATTGTTATATTGTCAATAACTGTTTAAAAGGTCTCATGTACTAAATAAGATAATAATTTTCATAATATCTAAAATTGATTAAAATAAATAAAGTACCTATTTCTTAATAGTGCCGTTTCTCATCTGACAATACCATTCAAAGCCATCATTTCAACTATGAATTTATTTTTAACTTTCAACTTTTCTATAGCATATGCAACAAAATATACCAAAAATACAAGCCATGAACAATATGATTGTTCAACTTGCGTTATCTTTGACCTTTTGATATGACCATTTTCCAGTTTTGTCTATTTGTAAGTTGTGCCCTGAAGAATAAAGTATGACTGTATGAATCAAAAACAAGCAATAAAAACACTAAAAATATACCCCAATCCCTGTAATTTCTAATACAGTAGTAAAATCAAGCAATTAAACATTTAGAGCTGCACTCTCACAGATATACCGTTTCCACAACTTTTTTTGTCTTGGAATGATTAAGTTTTTGCGTAATTATCTGCAAACCAATGATAAAAGATTGCTGACAAAAGATCAGATCGCAGATTTGATATTTCCGTTCGAAAATTAATGTTACTAACGGTTTAAGAAAAGTGCATAAAAAACATCAATGTTTTAATTTAAATAGAAAAATCTGGGATTTAATTTTTCGCAAAAATTGGATGGTTCCAATCCAAGACATAAAATGAAAAAGGTTGTCAAAACATCTAAAGTGTGAGAGTGCAGCTTTAACGTTTGAAAGTAACTCTGTTTGCCTTGTGCCCCTAAACAGGGTTTAATTATATTATATGCCCAGTGGGCTTGTCCCTGTATATTTGATTGTATGATTGCAGTAATGGATACTGGTCTAATTATCTTCTGACAATTTTTCACCAATTTCAAAGAATGAGAAAACACATATTAAGCTCATATAACGCTGTACAATTTAATCTCAGTCATTAGGTTGAGAAAAATTCCCTAAAAATATTAATTGTGGAGACATATCTTATTTAAATACATACAGGAAATGGCGACATCATTTACCCTTTAGTATGAAAAAGGCAGTTTCCTGATATTTGAATAGTGGTTTTTTATTTAAGCATCTCAATTCATAGTATGTATCAAGTTTCAAAGGAAACCAAATCATTGTAACAATTGTTTTCAAAATAGATTCACACTCTTGATAAACTTCTTTTCCTAGTTTCAACTTTTGAGACTTTTTGATGAGCCTGCACCTTCCCCCTCTTATGCAGTGGCTTCAAGCAATAAAGCTACCAGCTCAAGTTGCACAGCTGGTGAACAAGACTGCTGATAGTCGGCAAACTGCACACTTTATGCAATGATAAATCACGTCCATCGACTTCCAGAATGAAGAAATGACTTCCAGAATGAAGAAATGACGCAGCACAGAATTGATTTCAATTGGACCTCTCTGTACTTTCATCACCTTGTTGTAGTCAAAGACTATGTCTTAGTGTGCAGTGCTGGATCTTGAGAAGCTTTCTGCTCATCTGATGAAGTAAGTTTGGCAGAGTGTGACACTCCTATCTACTCATATGGCTAGACACCTGTGACCTATGTCTTCTTGTGTGTGCCCAACCATCACCTGAAGAGAATTTAGAGGAAGTTAGTGCTTGCTAACAAGTCAATGTGACAAAACAAGGTCTTTCATTTATGCCACCAAGAACTAGTATTCCAAGTTTCATAACTCGTATGTTAACTCAAAGCAATTGAGCAGAAACTGTTTGATAATTCATTTTAAGTCACTGCTTCCACTTATACTGCAAGTAATATTGAACGTGAACCGACTGACCCAAATGCAATTCTAAATAATTTTTATATGCAGAAACCTTAATCCTATTGACACAAAAGTAATCCAATTGTATGTCTTCACAAAACATTCTACAACAATATTTGTCAATTTAACTCAAAGATTGATTATTGTTTTTTAGTCAGACAAACACAGAGATGGCCCTATATCGCTCACTTGATTTAAGAAAGGATTCTAACTTAGTTATTGTTTGGACACTTACTGAACACTTTTGGTCTGACTTTATAATGCAGCTGGTGAAAATATTAAAAGTCCCTTAATAATGGGCTTACAAAAACATGAAAAAAATGTATTTGTTTAAAAATTACAAAGGGCCATAACTCTTACAATATTTAAGTTTGTATTGAGCAGAATAAAAGGCTTTGCCTAAAATACAACCTTAAAACTATATTTACAAGTAAAACAAAAAAATCTACAAATATGTTTTTAGTATCTGGTTTTTGAGAGTGAATGATCAGAAGAAAACATCACACATTCACAATCATATTAAATAATTTAGTTTTTTTTAAATTATATTATATTTCAAAAACACTGCAAAAGACAAGACACTTACGTTTCAATTTCTTGATTTAATACAGTGATGATTATCAATTCTTATGAAGGGAGATGGGTCTTACACTCTAACCAGTGCAACTTGCATGTTCTTAGTTGCTCAGTTATTACCTTTCTTAAAATTCTCCTCTTGATCTGAGCCACGCCAAAATGATGGGAGATGCTTTTGTTTTTCCATCAGAATGTATAGCACCTCTGTGATTCTGTTTGTCTCCTGAAATAGTAAAAGTTTATAAATAATAATAACAATAACAATAATCAGTGACTTTTATTGAAATTATTTTCACCGATTGTGCCTTGCACATTTGGGAACAAAGTTGACTTCTGAGGAGAAGATTTTTCCATATAGACATATAGCAAAAAATAGCTCCGCACACTGGAGCAATGTTTTTTATGAATCAATATCCAGTGAAGAAAATTCATACAGGGTATTGCAACATATTTTGCTTCAAATGAAGACTTTTAACAAAAATAACTTAACTAGCTCTTCATCATATTAAATAAATATTAACACAGTCTATGCCGCACACGGACCCCCGCATTTGATCTTTTACCAAAGTTTGATTGAGAGTTTAGTTTCACATCGACAAGTCTTTACAGGTCTATTAAAGTTGCACTCTCACAGATTGAACATTTTGAAAAAGGTTATATTTTTTATCTTGGAATGAACCAATGTATGCGAAAATGATGACAAAAAAATGTCTTTAAATTCCCGTCAAACATGTCCGAACCAAATTCAAACTATGGATAATCACTGTCATTCACGATGAAATTCAGCACTTCTTGCTCAGTATATATACCCTTACTTTAAGCAGAAGGCAAATTCAAACAAACACATTTGTCCGAAATTTAATCAAACTTTAAATGGTAGTAGGATTGTCATTTGTTCACGTAATTTTCAAGAATCAGGAAGTGGGGAACATTATAAAGCCATTTAACGATACAAACAAGACGATTTTCTATTGAATGTACAATAGTAGTACCGGGGTAATATGCAAATAGTTATTATCTCAAGAAAAGGACATCAAGACCTGTTCATTTACCAGTAGCATCTGACAGTCAATAATGGTTCTGAGTTTAAAGAGCATAATTTCCATTTTATTGTTAGTTTAATCATTATATATTTAACACCAGTTGTGAAGAAGGAGTTATCATTATATAAGATTATATTATCTGGCAGTGGTTGAAAATGTAAAGTGAGACCAGTTTTTTACCTGTTATTGAACAAACTGTTATGTTGGCAGGACTGTCCTCCTCAGCAATGCAAAGAACAGCAATGACTGGCTGGCACTCTGTAAAATGGCGATTAAAACATTTTGTCCAATTAAAACTGTCCCTTTCTAAACAATCCATCAGCAATATATATAAATGAGCTGCGCCATGTGGAAATGTATCTTGGGAAGTTTCCATTCCATGTAATGATGTCATAAAGATGAGCAGAAGACATTCCTTACTATGCAGTAAAAGTTCTTACTTTAACAGTAAAGATATCTTTTTCTGAGAAAATTTATCAAAGTGAGCTCTTTTATGTCATGTTTCTAAGTCTTGTACACATCTATGTTACATATATAAATAATAAACAGGAATAAAATGAGGAGTTGTGTACACACTTATTCCTCCTTATGTACTGTGTAACTCAAGAAAAACAATCCATAATTCTAGTAAATCTCTAGAATTCCCTTACTTTTCTCGCTGTACAAAAATGAATGAGGAGTTGCAAACAAGCAGGGCCATAAAACTTTTGCTATTTAAACTGTACCGCAACAGCAATTTAAAGACAGTGATACACATTGATGGAATAGGCACTTAGACAGCTACATTTTCTGAGAAATGGAGATCAGACTAAATTCTCCAGAGATAATTTATAGATTTATTTGAAATAAAAAACATGTTACAGTGTTTGTGGTAAACTTGTTACTTATCCCTGATTTAACACAATCATTACATTCAAAATGGTGATAAAATAAAAACAAATATACCATATTAAACACTGTTTACTATCACATCTGTACCCCACCCCTTCTTACATACTTAAGCGGCTGTTACCAAAGTAAAGAATGAAAGGTCCACAAGGCCAATTATAAACCATGAACCATGAGAATCCTGTTTACTAATTTGATTTTAAATCACCCAAAAGGCTTTCTACACATAATGGTTCCTTAATTTAAATCTAGTCTCCAAAGGTGTCACAGTTGTGATTTCATTGAAAGACTTGAGATACGTTATTTAAAAAAATGACGAAAGGAAAGCTTAAACGCAGAAGTCTGGCCGGGTATATGAGCCTGGAAATAAATACGCAAAACCTCACCATGCTGCTAAGGAGTCTTATATAATTCCCGGCCCCAGTTCAGCTGGAGATGTTGATTCCACACGGCTGGAAAACCGGCCCGGTGCACCCAAGCTTCACCATCGCCAGTATCTGCAAGAGGAGGGTGTAAATCTGGGAAAACGCATTTATAATCAATTTGCGAAAGTTCTTATCCGTCATAAGTAGTGAACATGTATGTGGCTTATAGAACATCTAAAATTAAGTTTAATGAAGGAGACAAAGTTCGGTCTGGGATCTAAACCTGGATTTTGATGCTGAAATTGTAAGGGCCGAAATCAGAACATCCACTCCCACTCACACTCCAACCACATTCCCGTAAGGGACACTCAAATGATCACTTGAGTGGAATATGGGGAGTGACACTCAAGTGATCTGTTCGTATTCACACGCCTCGCTAACACTCCACTTCATCAAGTGAGCAATACAGTATATAATTATACACGTATGTTTACATGATCATATCGGATTATCTGTTTGACTATGGTGATGTTTACATTAAACATTGTAAACACATGTTTATTTGACATTTGAGTACCTTATTGTTAGTTATGGCAACAAACAAATGATAATAAGTGTTATTCTGAAACTGAAATTTACATTTTAAAACAATTGGTTAATAAAAATAAACGTTTTGGGTTGTAAATAACTGTTGCAAAATACGTTTAAATGCATGTTTTTTGTTGTCATTGTTGTTGCTGTTTTAAATATGTAGCCGTTTTCCATTGTATCATGTAATTTAAAAATGTATTCATATATAATCTTGCTTTTGTATTCTACATAAAGCGGTCTTGGGCGTTTGAAAATAATATATGGAAAATGAAAAAATGGAAGTTGAAAAAATAGCAGATGGATAGAATTAGCGAATGAATCTACTTCTTATGGGGAAATAACACCTCGGAGTGAAAAACAACTCAAGAAATGTAGGGGAAAATGGATGAAAATGACGATAATAATAATAATAATAATAATAATAATAATAATAATAATAATAATAATGATGTTGATGATGATATGGTGGTGTTGGTGTTGGTGGTGCTGCTGCTGGTGGTGGTGGTGCTGCTGATGATGATGATGAAAATGATAATAATAATAATAATAATAATAATAATAATAATAATAGTAATAATAATCCAGCTGAATGTAGGCTGAAAAATACATATCAATTCCCTTACCACGCTATGAAATGGCCTAGCGGCGTCAAGTTAGCAGCCTGGCGGCCTAGCCGCCTCATGTGACTAGCGGCCTAAAATTGTTTCCTATTCCAAAGCATTTTATATGTGTTCTTTTCTAAAACAATGATAAATTAAATGTCCTTTTCATAAATCAACATCCTTTAGCGAATATCAGCATTTCCCCCTTTTCCTGGGCTTCTGGATTGAGTTTTGGGGATTTTTAGGCCGCCAGGCCACCAGGCCGCCAAGTTCACGCCGCAAGACCGCTCAAGCGTGATGTATTTTGCATAGGAAAACAATTATTTTAGCACTGATTTAGAAGAAAACTCATATAAAAATGCTCTGAAGTAGAAAACAATTTAAGGCCGCTAATGTACGACTAAAAACATTGATTTATCATATTTCCCATTTAAACCATTGAACCTTGAAATAGATAACAAATTTAGGCCGCTAGTCCGCCAATCTCACGCCACTAGGCCGCTAACTTCATGCCGCTAGGATGCTAACTTCACGTACCTTTAGCTGCCTGTCTTTGCAGCCATTGATGAATTGCAAACATCAACATTGCTGGGGGTTCAAGATCATTGCGAAACAAAACAAATATATGATAGGCGCATCCTTTTGAATTTGTTTTGTTTATAGATGGCCACGTTATTGAATGAACATGTACTTCAATGGATTATCCCGGTCTCTTAAATATTGTCTGGGAACGAGCATGTCCCTTATTTGTTCCAAATATTTGATATATTTCATCTTTTCTACTTGCCATGTACTTTTTTCACATACACTCATTCAATTCCTATTCACAACCAATCCTCGAGGGCGGTTCAAGTGGCCTAGCCGAGCACTCACAAATGTCCCACTCACGCAAAACACTTGAGTCTCACTCACACCTGTGAATACAGATATACCTTTCACTCGAAAATATCTCGACCGTTATGTGATTACAGAGGATTAAGTCATTGAGTGTGAGTGAGAGTGATTGTTCTGAATTCGGCCCTATGTTTTGTTCAAATGAAGTATAAACTTACAGTGAGTACAGAGATATCTTGAAGTCCAGATTTATCGCTTACCTGATGTTCGTAGGGCTACAATTGAGAGTTTTTCTGTAAATTGCAGGAACTGTCCCCATGAGCTTATTGTCTGTTAGGGGAATGGTGGCTTAGGTGATTGGTGGTACCACTCTGCATTTCTTATCCACACAAAACACAGTGTATCTGAAAATGACAGAGAATGGCCATGCACTTATGAAAGCTATGCTAGAAATATGCCGTTATGAGTGTATCAGATGACATTTCCACACAGAAATTGTGAGGCCTCCAATACAGCAGTACTGACATCATTGACGAAAACATATATATCTGTCATGGAGCTATGCTGGTTCTGTGGCGTCAAAACCACTGCAACTGGGCAATTCACTAGAAACATCTTTTCAGAAAAAAGAAACAACCAATACTGGGTAGCCTTTGTCACCCAGTGAACAGCCAGAGCATCTAGTTACTTTGAGCATCTATTTACTTAGAAGTAGCCTACATTAAGATCTCAAATTAACAAAAAAGTGTATCCGTAAGCTTTCAAATACTGAACGAAGTGCAACTTTGAGGGGGGCTGTGAGCAAATATTGTCAAGGGCAGAAATCTCGCAGAAGTTTGAAAAAGATTATGCAAAGCTCTAGCTTGATGATTTTGGCCCAATTTCAAATTGTTACTCAGTAACACGGCGGCGTAAATTTAATCTAACATCAATATAGTTACACAGGAAAATAAGAAATAGCTTTAAACTCTCTAACATTCATGGCAGAGTGTCTGATGACGGTCCAGTATGCCAACCAGGACGGAGAATATGTGAAACATGCACATACACACCTTTACAGCCCACTATTTGGTTATGGTTTCACAGTTATTCATTTACACAAACTCACAATCAATCAATCAATCAATCAATCAATCAATCCACACCCACCTGGAAAGGTACGACATCCTTTGGAACAGATGAATCTTGCAGTCTGGTAGACGGTTGCTGACTTAACTTTATTGTCCCAAGCAGCAACTGCAATTAGATAAAGATGTTGATGTACGCACTAAAACAAAGCTTAGTATTGAGTAAAATTAAACATGCAGCCTGTTGGCTGGGGTAACATATCTAAATCCCCAAATGGTTGATCTGATCCCAGCCAACAGGTCAGCGAAACACGAATTGTATTGCGTGTCCGGGGGGGGGGGGGGGTTCCCAAGGATATCTTGACGCAACACTTACCATAGCCGCCTTGCGTTTTTGTTCACAAAGCCGGCACACACAGTTCATTCTCAGTTTGCATGTTGTGTACTGAAAAGTTCCACCTTTCCAGGAAACTCGCAATAAACCTATCCATGAATTAAAACAAATTAACAAATAACTACCAGGTTATTATGGAAATATAAATGTCATTTTTTACTTGATTGATAAATACAACTTATATTGCAATCAAACTTAATTTAATGCTTGTTTAGTATATTTGATAGTTTAATTAAAGCACCGCTCTAATTTGATTCAATCATAGAAGTCTTTATATAAAACAACCCTTCAAAATGATCACTAAAAAACTGTTTCTAGTTCTTTATTTTCTGCAACAAACAAATAAATGTTTTAATCAATTTTCTTTTCACAAGTTTGATTATCGTTTGATTATCGCGCGACAGTCAATCCACAGCGCAATCATCATTATCGATTATCGTGTTAACATAACATCACAGGTGTAATATTTAATGACGTACCGGCTGTCAAAACAAAGTGACACGTGATTCGCGAATTCCTAATACACAGAATTATTTTGACACGTAATTTTACTCAAAAATACATCGCGATCAGTCTTAAATTATTGTTTATAAGTAAGCAAAATGTAAGAAAATAATTAACATATTTTGGTAGTATAACAAATCATTTCTAATTTAGCATGATATATATATATATATCTAATAACTATTGAGTAACATAAATTATTGGCTTGTTACTAGTGAGAATTTGAGTAATGTCTTCCAATTGGTGTCTTGGTTGCTGTGCCATATACATCCAGGTTCGAACAATACACTTAACGAGGTGCTAAGTGTACTATTTATCACCTTGTTAAATGGTGGTTACCATATGAGCAATTGATTTCTTGACGGTTACGAATTGACTGACAAAATGGTTACGAAATAACCAAGATTCAGCAGTTACGAAATGGTAACAATAACACTGCATTCACATCAGCACTGCCGGTCCACCTGGAACGTAAAAACATGGCCCATTTCCCCTGCTATCCCTGGTATAAACAAGACCTGCCTGGGGGCAATTGACTGGTGCATAACTGTGGCAGAATAAGGGAAATATTTTATTGTTGCATTTATTATCAAATATGAGAATTTAAGACACATGCAAAAAGCCACAATACGAATTGGTGATAGTGTTCGTTCTGTTCTGCTATTTAAAGCTGGTGAGAATGACTAATGACATGACATTGACAAACAAAATGTAAGGCATTTGAATGTATCATTTCGTCTTTTATTTATTAAAATCTGAGATGTTAAGGGAGCAAATCCCTTTTTAGATTGGAACATACCAAATAATAATAAGCGACGATGTAGTGGTAAACCAAGTTTGTTAATCAATCGAGTTTCTCCAAAATACAAGCAAAACTTACACCGGATGTTGATACTAGTGATTTAGTTTCGGATGAACAAAATCCGGATAAATCATTTGCTTTTCATCCAAAGGGTGGACGATTTATACTACTGTACAAAAGTCATAAAAATAAACGAAAAAAACGTTGAATATGTATTTTAAACACTTACCAAGTTACCATTCTCTTTCCGTAAGAGATGAACGCCATACTGCATAATTGCACGGAGATGGTACCGGAGATACCCGAAAATTTCCGTTATATTCCGGAAAGTTAAATTTCTGTATACTTGAAAATTTGGATGCTGATGGTACACGAAATATCGAATTTCCTTATTTCTGTTTTTTATGGAATGAAACTTCGGGATTATATACAATAGGCTTTAAATAAAGTAAAACAAATAAAAAATGCTTAGTATATAGCTATTTTTGACCAAAATTATGATTTTTTCCCTGGTCGCCTTAATAGCTATTTTTATGGATACACAAATATACACACACAAAAGTTTAAGAATATTTTTTTTAATATTAAAAGATAATAAGATTTAAAACAATGAAATGATCTCGTAAATAAACATAATATCTGTAGTAGATATATATATATATATATATATATATATATGTACTTAGGCATTAAGGTGACCGTATATTTTTTACGGCATTAAGGAGACAATTTGTATATTTTTTGTTTTATACTTTATTTTGCTTTTTTGTTGATAATTTAGTATTGAAATGATCATTTATTATGAGTACAAAATTTAGGCTTCTTAAATTAATTAACAAAAAATATACGTAATTTGCGGTCTCCTTAATAATTTGTAAGTATGTTGCAGGTTTTAAGGGGACAGGTATATATGTAGAAGGGTTTATGGAGACCAGTGTATATATAATATTATTTTGAGGCATTAAGGGGACCATCCATATTTTATGGCATTAGGGGGACACATTATATATATTTAACTTTTGACAGTATAGGCTCCCGTAACCTTAAGAGACAACTTGGTAATAGTATTTTTTATAATTGTGTATAATAAATCCACAAACAATGACCAGTCGAAACGGGAGGACTGCAAATTTCATAGGATATTCATCGGAAATCTTTTACAGACCATCTCATTCATTAAATGCAAGTCAGATTCAGTCACTTGGTCTCTGTACCGTTTGATAAACAAAATATATAATGACCAGGGGCGGATCCAGGAATTCTCGTTAGAAGGGGGCGTTACTTAGGGGCGTTTGCAGGAGGATTGCGGGTTACTCAATCAAGTAATTTTTAACAATTTGTAGTCGGAAATGATGCATTATGTGTATATTTTATTATTTTCTTCTCATATATTGACACAAAAAGTAAACTTGGACGATTTTAGAGGGAGCGCACGCCAACTGCACCCCTTCTCAATCCGCTAGTGAATGGTGACATAATATTTGATATAGTATGGTTAAATAGAACTTTCAGTTGAATTATATAGAAACTGTAAATGCTAAATACAAGTTCTGTGCTTGTAAAAAACAATAAAAGTTTCGTCTGCACACGAATGTGTCTGTTAACGCTTGAACAGTTATATAGCTCATGATTAAAGAACATTGTTCATTGGGTTCATTGTGACCCCATGGAAGTTTTTTTTTATTAAATTCCAACTTCCCCTTAAATTTTACTTGCCTAAAAGTTAAACCTAAGTCAATCAGGGGCCATAACTTGTATTAAGGATATGGAGTTATGTAACCTCATTGGCTTATGGTCCTGAACAATTGTGTGAAGTATTAAGTCAGTTTAATGAAGGGTATAGAACGCCTTAACCAATAGGCTACGGAGACGGTTTTAATGCATGTACTCAATTGCAGATTCAGGGGGTGTTGGGGGGGGGGATCGGTCCCAGCGCGCGCGCCGCCCCCACCCCTTTAAATCGTCCGTTTATAATACGTTCTCAGTCAACATCGGGAAAAATACAATATTAAGATTAAATTTGCTCTATTTCGGACTATAAATGAGGGGAGTCTAACCCCCACCTGGGTCCAACATTTTAAGCCATTCAATTTCTGTTCTGAGGGAGGGGCGGATGTGGAAAGATTAAGCCCATGAGTTTCACGTACCCCTTCTTAAGTCAATTCCTGGATCTGCCACTGATATCTGTAATCGGATTTTTGTTTTATAATGTTATAGTTCCTTTAAACAGTTTAAACCTTTTATGAGCATCAAAATAAACAGACGCATGTTCAGTAAAAACATACTCTGTATACAACGTTCTCGTATATTTTTCCTCGTAATGCATCTGAAAACACTTACATGTATATTTATTTTACTCCTTGGTACTGAAACTGCCGAAATAATAGTAACCAGGTTGATTTTCTTTTATACTTCAATTGCATTTTTAAAAAACCGATTAAAGTATTAAAAATTGATCTTGTTCAAGTTGGGAGCAAGCACATGGGGGTGCAGATAACACATAGAATCAAAAACGGATCGCTTATCCACTCGCCCACAGGGACTCATACTAAGGTGTTGAATATTTTAACCTTAATGGAAGTTATTGGTTTATCACGTGATTATGTCAATCAACTGATTGTGCAACAGCCTTTTGTTGAATCGGGTTAGTAACGCATTTCAAAATTTTGGACTTCAAAGACTATATTTTAGCACATATCACATTTATTGAAGAGTTTCAGCCATCAATAGCTTGGCTTTAACACTTCGTTTGATTCGCCATACTTTATTTCGTAATAACAATCTATAAAATCCAAGTAAAAGATGCATTTTCAAAACACTTAACGCTTCGCTTATATTCACTCAAAAACTCATGTTCGAAAGATTTAAAAAAGTATGTCATAATCATATCCTCTTTGGCGGCTGAGTTTCTTAATATTTAAATCTCTTATAAATTTGCCAAATAAAATTCAACATGGGTAAACAATTATAAAAATAACGTAGTTTATGTATTGCAAATATTTATAAAAAGATAAAGTCAATTGAATCAAATGAACATTTTCAATGTACTTTCTTTCTCGCGGAAAGTGGACATTTCATCTTACTCCCAAGTGTGGGGTATGGTTGATTCTCTCGTGACTGAAATCAACTTTTTTAAACACTTGGTGCATTTCAAATCTGGTCATATAAACAGCCCCTTCAGATTCTTTGACGATTGCATTTCCATGGGAGATCACTGCGTATGATAAACATACAAT